>NC_089844.1:22589795-22889795 GCF_035609145.1 Eleutherodactylus coqui | reverse complement strand
GATCCGACAAATGAGAATCCTATATGTTACTGATGTAACCTGTTGCACGCCCATTGTGTGTCTGTACAATAAAAGGTCCTGTCTGGCTGTTTCTGGGCAGAGAGCCATTTTGGATATGAGGCTGATAGCTTGTGTACAATTCGGAAGCGGCAAAATACCCCAAAGCCTGCTGGAGAAAATCATAATCCAGAACAGTGTCGTCCTTGGTTGGGCGAGTGGATCTGTGAGGTCACAGCCTGGAACATACAGAGATCGGCAGATGGCACGCAGAACTCAGGGGCCCGAAAATCTACAGAGCACGGTAAGATTGCTTTATGTAAATCTACCGATGTGATCTGGGTTCTGACTGCTAAATCTGCCTGTATCTGATCCAGACTGGACCTTCACTGAAAGACAGGTCTGTCCACTCGAAAAATCACCATGTTACCTGTCTAGGGGTATTTTGTATGCTGTTGTGTCTGAGACGGTTAAACACTGTGTATACAAGACCAAGAGATAAATTCTGTGAGGGTTAATGTGTCGGGAGGGCGGACTCGGCTGTTTAAGTCTGAGGGAACACGCCAGTGACACGTGCTCCTAGGTAAACTAGTGTGAGGTTAGGAAGATTTAGGATACGTATACTTACCTTTATGATTGAGCGTGTTATGTTCTCATATGTGGAAAGGTATAGCCGTGCTTTGTGACGGCTGGCTCCAGAAACTCTTGGTCATTGAAAATAATTGTCAGTCTCTGTGTATAGCTAAAATGTCCTGTCCAGACGGATTACTAGTAGAGGTTGGTTGTTATAAAGGTAGATGAGATAAATACCTTGAGCCGTTGTGGTTATTCTCCAGTAATCCCCTCTGTTTGGTATTATAGAAAGAATGTGCAGTGTTTATTGTTGGGGGGAGGGTTGCTGATAAGAGTGAACTGAAAGCTTTTTCCAATTAACCCTTTCTGTTTACTTTGTCTTTCCCTGTGTTTTGTAGAATTAATGTGCATTGTAATCTGAGTGGGAAAGAGAGGTTATATTGGAAGGATTTGAAGAAAGCAGATTTTACAAGAGAAACACTACTGTGTCTTCGAATAGAATGAATAGAAACTTCGAATAGAATAGAGAATAAATCAGAGACGCGCCAGGTGAAAAAAAGGCAATAAAATATTAATGAGCCAATATTAACTCACCTGGTGCCTGACGGGGAAATCAGCCTGATAAACCCCGTCGGCACCGATGTCCGGAATAGCCTTGTACAGGTTCTTTTTTTCCCACATCCGCAGCACGACGGAGAGCAGCAAAAGTATATACAGCATACAAGCACCTGTCCGGCGCTTGATAGACGGCAATATTAAAGGAAAAAAGGCTGCTTTTGCGCTCGTCGGGATAAAAGATAAAAATAATGTAAATATATTAATTTTATTTACATAAACACGAGCAACGCGTTTCGACGAATATAATCGTCTTTTTCAAGCTCAGAAAAAACTTTACATACAAATATTACACAGCACGTTTATATATAGTACTACTTACACGCTCCATATGCTTTCAGACTGGCAATCAAGGTTGTTCCCTAGGGAAAGGAAGGAGGTGTCGGAAACACCCCTCCACTCCCACAATTACGTCACTGATAGTTTAATTCAAACTAACATCACCATGTATTCACTAATAGAACTTTATTTAAAGCCGACCGGGAACACGATACGATCAGATTCACATTTAAATATATCGAGCCACACTTACTTATAGTGTACTAATATTACTATAAACGAAATAGTATTTAAAAAAACTCTCATTGTGCATCAATATTCTTATTACTTATAGAATAAAATTTATAATATGTATAAATATATATATAAAAATACATTAATATAACATCCATAACCATAATAAATTTATGCTTTATGAAGAGACCCTACGGAAACAAGTTATAATAATACAGTATTAATACATTAATAATAATTAATAATTAATAATTTAATAAAAGAAAAAATAAATGTGCTAAAAAAATTCTCTAAATTTTTTCTAATAATTCATTCAGTCCAAAGGGGGTTAATGTATTGAGACGATGGATCCAAAACATTTCTTTTTTTCTCAATATAGTAATAGATTTTATTTCGATCCTTTCCAATGCTGTAACTCTCATTAAAGACGAATCCCCTTTATGGACATCATAAAAATGCTTGGATAGGCTATGCACCCTTAAATTATTTTTTATATTCTGTCTATGATTACTGATCCGTTTTTTTAAACTATTAATGGTCCTACCTACGTATTTAAGTTCACAAGGACACTCTACTAAATAAATAATTTGTGTGGAACTACAGGTCAGATGTTGAGAAATCGGTATTTTTATTTTATTGTGATCTATATGGGTTTTTTTGTGTGAGATGACAGAACAACACTTGCATTTATTATGCATACATTTATAATTTCCCGGTTTTTTTAAATCTATTGCCACTAGTTTTTTCTTTTTCTTCTCAGGATCAGAAGGTGCTATTATATTTTGGATAGATGTATTTTTTCTAAATATTAACAAGGGGTTTTTTTCAAATTCATTCGTTAAAAAAGGATCATTCAGAACTATTGGCCAATGTTTTTTAAAAATACTCCTAATTGCCGCATGATCACTATTATATCTAGTAATAAAAGCTGGATTTTTAAAATTAGTCCTATTTTGTGTTTTATTAATCCTTTCTACTCTGTTTTTTTATTATCTAATTTATTATATGCATCCTCTATTATTTGTACTTGGTAGTTTTTTTCCTTAAAACGATTTTTTAAAACTAAGGCTTGCTCCTCATAGTCAGAATCCAATGTACAATTTCGTCTGATCCGCTGTAGTTGTCCATAAGGTACATAAGGTATGTTCTGTTTCCATTTTTTAGCATGACAACTTCTAAAATCTAAATACGAATTTTTATCAACTTTTTTAAAATTAGTCTTAGTAATAATTTTACTATTCTCATGTCTCAAAACTAAATCTAAAAATATTACATCATTATAACTAACTGTGCTAGTGAATTTCAGGTTAAAATTATTTTGATTAAGATTATTAATAAATTATTAAGATTATCTAAAGACCCATCCCATATGATTAAAATATCATCTATAAATCTTTTAAAAAATATAATATTAGGATCTAAAAAACGCACTTGTTCAAAATTACCCATATAAAGATTTGCTATGGCTGGCGCGACTTTCGAGCCCATCGCTGTTCCAAGCGTTTGCAGATAAAATGTTTTTTTGTAAAAAAAATATTTTTTAAAATAAATTCAACTGCCTTTAATTAAAACTTTTTTTGATTAGGTGGCATAAGGGGGTCACTATCTAAAAAAATTTTTATAGCTAAAAGACCCAATTCGTGTGGAATGTTCGAATATAGTGACTCAACATCAAGGGTACAAAAAATATAGCTATCTTTCCAAGTAAAATTTCTAATCAATTCTAACAGGTGGCTCGTGTCCCGCAAATAGGCAGGGAGCGATAAAACATATTTTTGCAGAAGTCTATCAGCATATTCTGCAAGTCGACTAGTAATCGAATTCACACCGGCTATAATGGGTCTGCCCGGTGGATCGATTTGATTCTTGTGGACTTTAGGTAAATGATACATGAAAGGTGTATCCGGCTCTATAGATGTTATATATTTACCTTCATTTTTAGTCAGTCCGTTTTCTGTCACGCCTTCCTCTATTAAAATTTTTAAATTATTTTTTATCATATTAATGGGGTCTGTTTTTAAAATTTTATAAAAATTAGTATCATTTAAGATTTTTAGATTTATATTATCATAACGTATATAGTCCATAAGGACTATTCCCCCCCCCCCTTTATCTGCTCGTTTGATCACTAAATCTGCATTACTCCGAAATCTCTTTAGAACCGATTTTTCTTTATAAGTTAAATTATCATTAGACGGTTTAAAATGATCAGTTTCACATAATTTAGTAAAATCACTAAGCATGTTATGATAAAAGGATTCTAAAAATGGGCCTTTTATCTCTATTGGGTAAAATTTACTTTTAGGTTTAAGATCCGTGGCGATGGGGTCACAAAAATTAAAATCTACCATAACTTCACTAGTGTTGTTTTTTTCATTAATAATAAAATATTTATTTAATGTAATTTTACGCAAAAATTGATTCAAATCAACGAATAATTCAAATAAATTAGATTTAGTAGTGGGACAAAAGGATAAACCTTTACTTAATAAATTAATTTCATCTTTTAAAAGGATATGACTAGATAAATTAAAAATGCCTAACGAGGCTGCTACTTTATTACTGATTTCTGTGCACGAATCGAGACCGTTTTTTTGTTTTTTATTATTACATCTTTTCCCTCCCCTTTTACCTCTCCTTCTAGTGTGTTTTTTGGTGTTTTTAATATGGACGGTTGAAAAAAATGGACTATTTTCGAGCGGGTTACTGGTGGCGTCGTGATGTTTATTGGTTTTTTCTTTTTGATAGGAACTATTTTGGGGTTCAATGGAAGTGAAACACTCGTTTTTGGACGTGCCCCTAAAAAAGGGGTACTTTGGGAACTACTATTAGGGTTAATCTCCGTTATCAAAGTATTAGGGGACGAAGGGGTTAATGTAGCTATCGGGATTAAAGACAAATTATTAGCTGATGTGACACTGTCAGTATTATGCATAGGGATCTTTTTAGCACTCGGGAGAGCTGAACTGGATATTAATTTTACAGAGTCTGTAGTCCGTGTCGGGAGATCAAATGGCTCTACTGCAGTAGTGCTCAATTTGACACACGTAAAATCCGGTGGAGAGGAACAAGGAGAAAGATTCAAAAAAGTCTTTTCAAACTTCTCCAAAGACATCGGACTAGAAGTGGATTTTTTAAAAAGGTCATTTTGTTTATAAATGGCACTAGATTTAGAGGATGGAGCTATCATTTGGACTTTATTGCTTCGATAAGTATTAATATTCTGATGTATTTTACTGTTTTTAAATGTATCAGTATTATAATTAATAGACCTAGAAAAAACCCGACAGTAATGAAGTAGCAGCCTCGTTAGGCATTTTTAATTTATCTAGTCATATCCTTTTAAAAGATTAAATTAATTTATTAAGTAAAGGTTTATCCTTTTGTCCCACTACTAAATCTAATTTATTTGAATTATTCGTTGATTTGAATCAATTTTTGCGTAAAATTACATTAAATAAATATTTTATTATTAATGAAAAAAACAACACTAGTGAAGTTATGGTAGATTTTAATTTTTGTGACCCCATCGCCACGGATCTTAAACCTAAAAGTAAATTTTACCCAATAGAGATAAAAGGCCCATTTTTAGAATCCTTTTATCATAACATGCTTAGTGATTTTACTAAATTATGTGAAACTGATCATTTTAAACCGTCTAATGATAATTTAACTTATAAAGAAAAATCGGTTCTAAAGAGATTTCGGAGTAATGCAGATTTAGTGATCAAACGAGCAGATAAAGGGGGGGGGGAATAGTCCTTATGGACTATATACGTTATGATAATATAAATCTAAAAATCTTAAATGATACTAATTTTTATAAAATTTTAAAAACAGACCCCATTAATATGATAAAAAATAATTTAAAAATTTTAATAGAGGAAGGCGTGACAGAAAACGGACTGACTAAAAATGAAGGTAAATATATAACATCTATAGAGCCGGATACACCTTTCATGTATCATTTACCTAAAGTCCACAAGAATCAAATCGATCCACCGGGCAGACCCATTATAGCCGGTGTGAATTCGATTACTAGTCGACTTGCAGAATATGCTGATAGACTTCTGCAAAAATATGTTTTATCGCTCCCTGCCTATTTGCGGGACACGAGCCACCTGTTAGAATTGATTAGAAATTTTACTTGGAAAGATAGCTATATTTTTTGTACCCTTGATGTTGAGTCACTATATTCGAACATTCCACACGAATTGGGTCTTTTAGCTATAAAAATTTTTTTAGATAGTGACCCCCTTATGCCACCTAATCAAAAAAAGTTTTTATTAAAGGCAGTTGAATTTATTTTAAAAAATAATTATTTTTTGTACAAAAAAACATTTTATCTGCAAACGCTTGGAACAGCGATGGGCTCGAAAGTCGCGCCAGCCATAGCAAACCTTTATATGGGTAATTTTGAACAAGTGCGTTTTTTAGATCCTAATATTATATTTTTTAAAAGATTTATAGATGATATTTTAATCATATGGGATGGGTCTTTAGATAATCTTAATAATTTATTAATAATCTTAATCAAAATAATTTTAACCTGAAATTCACTAGCACAGTTAGTTATAATGATGTAATATTTTTAGATTTAGTTTTGAGACATGAGAATAGTAAAATTATTACTAAGACTAATTTTAAAAAAGTTGATAAAAATTCGTATTTAGATTTTAGAAGTTGTCATGCTAAAAAATGGAAACAGAACATACCTTATGTACCTTATGGACAACTACAGCGGATCAGACGAAATTGTACATTGGATTCTGACTATGAGGAGCAAGCCTTAGTTTTAAAAAATCGTTTTAAGGAAAAAAACTACCCAGTACAAATAATAGAGGATGCATATAATAAATTAGATAATAAAAAAACAGAGTAGAAAGGATTAATAAAACACAAAATAGGACTAATTTTAAAAATCCAGCTTTTATTACTAGATATAATAGTGATCATGCGGCAATTAGGAGTATTTTTAAAAAACATTGGCCAATAGTTCTGAATGATCCTTTTTTAACGAATGAATTTGAAAAAAACCCCTTGTTAATATTTAGAAAAAATACATCTATCCAAAATATAATAGCACCTTCTGATCCTGAGAAGAAAAAGAAAAAACTAGTGGCAATAGATTTAAAAAAACCGGGAAATTATAAATGTATGCATAATAAATGCAAGTGTTGTTCTGTCATCTCACACAAAAAAACCCATATAGATCACAATAAAATAAAAATACCGATTTCTCAACATCTGACCTGTAGTTCCACACAAATTATTTATTTAGTAGAGTGTCCTTGTGAACTTAAATAAGTAGGTAGGACCATTAATAGTTTAAAAAAACGGATCAGTAATCATAGACAGAATATAAAAAATAATTTAAGGGTGCATAGCCTATCCAAGCATTTTTATGATGTCCATAAAGGGGATTCGTCTTTAATGAGAGTTACAGCATTGGAAAGGATCGAAATAAAATCTATTACTATATTGAGAAAAAAAGAAATGTTTTGGATCCATCGTCTCAATACATTAACCCCCTTTGGACTGAATGAATTATTAGAAAAAATTTAGAGAATTTTTTTAGCACATTTATTTTTTCTTTTATTAAATTATTAATTATTAATTATTATTAATGTATTAATACTGTATTATTATAACTTGTTTCCGTAGGGTCTCTTCATAAAGCATTAATTTATTATGGTTATGGATGTTATATTAATGTATTTTTATATATATATTTATACATATTATAAATTTTATTCTATAAGTAATAAGAATATTGATGCACAATGAGAGTTTTTTTAAATACTATTTAGTTTATAGTAATATTAGTACACTATAAGTAAGTGTGGCTCGATATATTTAAATGTGAATCTGATCGTATCGTGTTCCCGGTCAGCTTTAAATAAAGTTCTATTAGTGAATACATGGAACGCTCATAGCGTTCCATGTGATGTTAGTTTGAATTAAACTATCAGTGACGTAATTGTGGGAGTGGAGGGGTGTTTCCGACACCTCCTTCCTTTCCCTAGGGAACAACCTTGATTGCCAGTCTGAAAGCATATGGAGCGTGTAAGTAGTACTATATATAAACGTGCTGTGTAATATTTGTATGTAAAGTTTTTTCTGAGCTTGAAAAAGACGATTATATTCGTCGAAACGCGTTGCTCGTGTTTATGTAAATAAAATTAATATATTTACATTATTTTTATCTTTTATCCCGACGAGCGCAAAAGCAGCCTTTTTTCCTTTAATATTATCGAATAGAATAGAGTTGAGCAGATTGAGAAGGTTAGGCATAGACGCAGGTTGTTTAGAGAATGGGGAGCAAAGTGAGCAAGGACAAAGGTCATAGAGCTTGTGATCTGGTTGCTGAAGGGAAGGGAGCAGAATTTACTGAACAATGGGAAAGGACCAGGAAAAGTTGCAGAAAGAAATGTCAGGTCATGGACAGATAAGATAGGCTGTAGAAAGTTTTCAGAAGATGAGCAGGAAGCCCAGCAGAAAGAAAGGTGTTTTTAGATTGCTAGGAGGAGGTATAACGTAGTTAAGAGATTGAAGAGGGGAAAGCATGTAGTGGGGTATGTGTATTGCTAATGAACAATGTAATGCCTTTGTGTTGACTACAGCCCCTCCCTGTAATGGCGGCCGCGCTTGCAATGTTTACAACCCCACATAGTGTGACTCTGCAGTAAATGTAGTGAGGCCTGCCCCCACCCTGAAGTTACTTCGCCCCCATGTGCTCACTTTCAGGGTGTGTGATGTTACTTCCGGTCCCTCCCCATCTGGGACAGGACCTGGCCCCGCCCCTTCCTCCTCCAGCGGCCATTTTGCCTCACCTGGAAGTGCTGCTGCCCCTGGCCCCGCCCGCTCCTCCAGCGGCCATTTTGCCTCACCTGGGAGATCTGTAGCCACGCCCCTTTCTGCCTCTGGTGGCCATTTTGCTGCACTTGGGAGGCCTATATTCCCCAATGCCACTGTATCCAGTGCTAACATCATGATTGTCTGAAGTAAGGTTTTGTTTGACCAGACTTTGTTACGCTCCAAGATGTGGCCACTTTGGATGTGTGATAAGTTCAGGGAAACAAACCTTTGTGAAGATGCAGCTTGGGACATAGTAGATGACTAAGCTGGTTTATAGTGCATGGAAGATTGGAGTTGATGCATGGGGGGCAGAGACCAGGAATACATGACAGGGGACGCTCTCTCATGTTCCCAGGGGCTCTGTTTTCCACTGCCCGCTTCTCCAATGGATACTCAGACAGATGATGTTACGGAAGGCTCCTACAGATGAAATAATTTCCCTATAGTCACCCAGCAAACTTTTTCATGCAATTTGGTGAAGTAATTTTACTTTTTATGTGAAGAAAGAGAGACTGAATTGCCCAGAGTAGGATGTTAATTCATCCGTATTCTTTAGTTTTTCTTTAAGTCTTTTGTATATTCTAGTGTCAGTTTACACTGAAGCTATAATTATATTCCGACAGGAGAGTAAAAGCTAAACGCTGGCCATACCCTGAAATACTATTACACTGGGTGACGTAAAATTTGAATTGTGTGGCGCCCCCTTGTGGTAAAAAATGCTAACTGCGACCTGAAAGGAAAAAAAAAAAAAATCTTAAGGATATTTTCGCTCAGACTTCGCTGCATACAATGTCATCTTGACCTACAAAGTGCTTGTTCTTGTGCCTCTTGGTTTACTAGTTTGAACGCAATTACTCTTTTTCCATTGAGTATTCCGGTTCAAAAGGGGGGAGGCAGAGGTGATCTGGGTCATAGATGATCTAGGTGTTGTAGATCAGCTATTGGGTTTGAAAAAAAATAAATAAATGGAATAAGATAACAAGATTCTGAGCCATGTGAAATAGAACATCAGCACGATTATTTAGTACTAATTCAGTAAGAAACTGCAGGTATGCAAACAGTAACTAGAACCTCTGTTGATAATGCATATGTTGAGCTTTTTGCAGATGGTACCAGGGTGAGGACTGATGACTCCACATCGGATATGCAGTGGTCACACAACAAGATGTCCTAGAAGCAGAAGCTCTGCCTCCGCATGTCACAGTACAAGAAGCGGAATTGAAGGCCCTCACTGAGGCGAGTAGAGTGGTGAGAGGTAAGACGGCAACCCTTTACACTGACTCCTGGTATGCATTTGGCATAGCTCATGATTACGGCCCAATATGGAAGGCCAGACAGTTTTTTTACCTTAGCAGGACAACCAATTGAGAATGGTGCAGAGTCGCATGGAGGCCCTACTTCTACCTGACAAAGTTGAGAGTTCGCACCGATTCCTACACTGGAGAGGCGAGAGACGACACCCTCGCTGACAGCATAGCAAAGGCAGCGGCCCTCAAGCCGTGGAAGAAAGAAGAAAAGATACTGACAGCATGAGTCAGTGGTAAAAAACTTTGGACATTGACAAAAATTTGGACTTTGATATGCTAAAAGACTTTTACAGTTACAAGCCAGCAAGGAAGGAAAGAATAAATGGACTAATATGGGAGCAGCAGAAACAGGACAGCGTGTGGTGAACAGTCAACAGCACTTGCCCACCACAGTTCCTGTATCCCATGATGGCCCAGCTGATGGACGGAAAGACCCACCTAGTAAACCAGCAATAACGACGACGCTTGAAAGACGATGGGCGACTTCTGGGTTCTCTGTAGCTGCTGCATCATTTGTCCGGTTTAGCATGATCTATGCCATAGGTGAGTCAGGGCAGAAGTAAATTTGCCACATCACACTTGCCGGGACCACTCTACCCATTTCAGGGATTGCAAATTGACTACGTTCAGCTCCCACTTGTTGGGAAGTATGAATACGTGCTTGTTGTTGTTGATGTCTTTGCAGGTTGGAGGCTGACCCTGTTACCAAGGCAAACAAGTAGGTAACCGCAAAGAAGCTCATGAACAAGGTAAACTGTGAATATGGGGTACCAGAAGTGATTCAGAGTCAGACAGAGGTATAAACTTCGCAGGTGAATGTAGCATGTCATGTCTGCTCTGGTGTATCCCAGGCCTTTTACATACTCTACCATCTTTAGAGTAGAGTAAAGGTGGAGAGACGTAGTGGCACGCTAAAAAGTAAGACACTTAAAAATGACGCCACTTTGGAAAGACTGTCATCCAATAGCCTTATACAGTGTTAGATATGAACCCAGGGGGAATTATATATTATCTCCCTACGAGATTGTTTGGGCTAGCCCCAAGGCTAGGTCGTTACTATCCTCAGTGGTTACAATTACAATCTGATGTGTTGACTGAGTATGTGAGAACTAACCAAAGCCTATGCACAGGTGTTCTCTTCCAGACTTAGAGGCAGACACTGGGACACATCTTGCAGCCTGGGGATTGGGTGCGCATCAAGAAGTTCCCCAGGAAGCACCCTCCTGAGCCCCGATTTGATGGCCCCTACCAGGTGCTTCTGACTACTGCCACAGCTGTGAAACTAGCCGAAAGACTTACATGGATCCATGCTTCATACTGTAAGAAAGCTTCAGATCCGGGAGACCAGTCTTAGTTGTGCCAAAGACATTACTCTGGTTAGGGCTAGTGAGAGAGGAGGGTGGCAACTGGAATCCTTAGTCGGAAGAATATGGGGGTATGGTTACCTTCTGGTATAACTCGTCCAATGCTCAAGTAGCCGCATATTCCTTCGACTATTGTACTGTGGTCCCGTGTCTAGGCGCAAGATCCCACCGCAGGCCAGATTTAGCTCAGTCCAGCTGGTTATATGACTTATATACCCGGGGAATACAATATGTTCGCGCCACTGATAACGTCTGGGGAGAAGACTGCCGTTATTGGGGATTAGTGGGATGTAACACAGGAATAGACTGGTCCTATAAACCGCGAAGTGCCTTAAATAAGAAAGATAGGAGCGGGAAATCCCTAATTAGTCGTATAACCCTCCTTGAGAATAATAAGGACAGCAGGTATTGGAAGGCTGAACTTAGTATGTTGCTTGGTTTTAATGCGGTTTTTACATTAACCATGGGAGATCCAAGCCCGGGGGACGGAGGGACTTATAGTCTGGGGACATACCGGTACGGGAGGACAGATCCCTTAGGGAAGTTTAAAATAAGGGGTATGGTAGATGCAGCTGAATGGAAGCCTTCACTTAGTCCCGTGCCCATAATTAACCCCCTCCGCCGTAAGATAAAGACCTTGACGAACATGATGATCATAGCCGACCCTCCCTTTGAGGACACCTTGACAGTAGTGACTGGCTACTCTGACCAGAATCTCTGGTTGGAGTTGATGAGGTACAATGCTAACAGGAGCAACAAGTCTAACTGTTGCGTGTGCGGTAGTGCCCGACCACACTCGGGGATGGTCCCCCCAAATCTCCCTGTAGATGCTGAAGAGTGGTTTATTAGTCTCTTCACGAACATTTCCGCTAATTACACTGTCCGTGAGAAATGGAAGAAGGAATACTCTATAACTACCTAAGTGTTTTGCACCAGAGAGAGTATTACTGACTACCCTGGAAACTACACCTGCCAGGCAATTAGGCAGGGTAGAGGGAGATTTTTGGGGAACTCACCAATATTTCCCTTGTTTAAAAAAGATGAAGAGCCAGTTCCGATAATGCCAAACACATACGCTACCAAAGAAAAGGAGAAATGTACTAGTACTGCGCCTGCCCCGATCTCCTAAGATGGATTGTCAGTGGAATTCCCATTTGCCAAGGGATAGTGCAGAAGACCTTAGGTTCCGGCGAGGGCACACCCTGTGGGGTGTTAACTTGTACAGATAGAGGGTATGGATGCCCGGAAATGAGCCCAGGGAATCCATGGCCTCCCTCTGAGGTGAGGTAGGGATCCCCCCCTCCTAGGAGTAGGGACTTACGGGCAGTGGGAAAACCCTGACGCAAGGGTGAGGCGACCTGGACGTGTTCACCATTAGGACTATCTCCAGGAGGGACATTGGTGTGGGTGAAGATTAGGGAGTCCCACGCCATGCGTACCTGTGCACGCTACTAGTATTGTAACATTATGCTAGAGCGAGAAGAGAGACCCCTGGTGGTAGTTTTGATCTACACGTGTACATTGACATCATAGGATAGCCAAGGGGGGTACCTGACAAGTTTTAAAAATTAGAGACCAAGTTAAAACTAGATTCAAGTCCATTTTCCTGGTCATTATGGTAAATAAACGTTGATTGGATTAATTATGTTTTTTATAATTAGCAGCGGTTTATAAATTATACTAGAGACGCCTTATAGGGACTAGTCGACCAATAGGACCTACCTCGACTATGACTTTTCAGAATAGAATGGCCTTAGATATGACTTTAGCTAAAAAGGGGAGTGTCTGTAAGATGATAGGGGAGACTTGTTGTACCTACATCCTAGACGACACGTGACCCGCGGGTAAAGACGCAGTTGCCATTAAGAAGCTGACCGCACTAACTAAAAAGAGCTAACTTTTGGGACCAGCACTCGCCATGGATGAGTGGGTGGTAAAGGATCCTGGCACAGGCGGGCGTCGCTGTTGTATGTGAACTGATTATATTTTCTGTTCTAGTCTGCTGTGTTATCCTCTGTGTCAGAGAGACCTGTGAAACTGATGCTGGAAAAGCCGCTCCCACCATGAGTTTGCTGGATGCATCCCCAGAAGGAGTGGACAAGTCCTACACCCCCTTGAAGACTCTAAAACGAACCTTCAACGCACTCCAGTTATAGGCTCATGCGCAGAGAACTGTGAAAATTAGATAGAGAGTTAGAGGATAGACATTTTAAGGGGGGATTGTGATAGACATGATAATTAATTAGTATAAAATGTCTATCGATTTGCACTAGACGGATTATGTGTGTTTTGTGACTTCAGCCTAATGTGAAACTCTGCTGCATAAGGAAAGAGTTGAATCACAGTGTTATGTTACTGCTTATGTGTTCATCTTGAGTGTTTTCCTAGTCCTCCCCATCCCCCACACAGGATCTTCTTCAACAAAGAGATATCTACTTTCACTTTCAGGTTCGAGCACATGTTTGTGAGACAAAGACTTGCTTATACATTGGACTTGAGAGAAGGTGGGCAGGAAGGAGGGGGGATTCTATATGATCCGACAAATGAGAATCCTATATGTTACTGATGTAACCTGTTGCACGCCCATTGTGTGTCTGTACAATAAAAGGTCCTGTCTGGCTGTTTCTGGGCAGAGAGCCATTTTGGATATGAGGCTGATAGCTTGTGTCTAATTTGCTCCACGATGTGTGCACACGATACAATTCGGAAGCGGCAAAATACCCCAAAGCCTGCTGGAGAAAATCGTAATCCAGAACAGTTCCTGCATTGAAACAGCCAGAAATATAAATAAATAAATAAATATATATATATATATATATATATTTCTTTACACCACCGTCGGAGCTCCAAGGGGCTTGTTTTTTTGCAAAATGAACTTGATGTCATTTGTCCTATTTTTGAGGACATTTTTAAAATTAAATGATTTTTTATTAGAAGTTGTCTTTTTCAACCCTTTCCAATCCAATGTTGGACCACGTCTGACATTGAGATTTCCATGCGTAGCTCCCATGTCGGGCGAGGTCCGATGCATGTTCCTAACACTACGCAGCAGCGAGGTCCATCAGAGGTCTCTTCGGCATATGTATACTAATTAATATTTCATTTTCAAAAAATTGAGTAATAAATAAGAGCTGGTGGAGGGTGCGGGTGGCAGGGAAATTGGATTGGAAAGGGTTAAACATAAAACAAACAAAAACACCTTCACCTGGGTAGCCAGTGCTTAATCTGTTCTTAAACAGATTTAACGCTAACGCCCGACGTACGTCCCATGTACCGCAAGGCTGGGCTCACACGGGCGGACTGGATTCCGCATGCGGTAAGCAAGCAGCGAATTCCGGCTGTGAGCCCGGCTGGTGACCCTGCATACCTGTTTTTTCTGTAATGCGGATGACTGTGGAGGCTCGCGGTTGGTCATGCGCTGTACAGTTTTCTTCCCCCAATGTTTGCATTTCTCGCGCCGTAGCTAAGCGATGACGCGGGTACCTGCAGCCCATATGCAATGTTAATTGTGTATAGGCTGTGGGTCGGACGGCCTGCATTGACTTCAATGGGAGCCTTCCGCGCAGAGTCAGTGGCAAATCGCATGCTGCGATTCTTCTTCTGCTCACGGAATACGCAATTCATATATCTGAGTGTGAATGAAATAGCGAAAGTACCTGCTTTTCAATGCCTGTTTTGTCGCGGCTCTTCTGCGCAAATGCCAATCACGGATTCCGCAATTGAAATCCACCCGTGTGAGCCTGACCTTACACAGGAGTTAGTATCGCTGGCATCGCTCACAGCGCTGACGGCATGGAGGTGGAGCGGGCCGGGCAGCATTCTCTCCCCGTAGCCTCCATTCACAGTAAGCAGACCTTCATTCAAAGGTGAATGGCTACTATTTACACTGAATGACACCTTGTTCAGCTCTCTGCGTGCACAAACTAAACAATTCTCGTTCAGTTGCTGCATTCGTTTACACGGGATGATTCAATCAGAATCGGGGATATATTCTGTAATCCCCCAAATTTTATATATAAAGTAATCTGTGTGGAGAGATTCGGCGTTACACTTACGGCGATGCGTTTCCAGGGCTGCGAACAAGTGCGTTCTAATAAAGTACTTTTTTAGGATCTGATAGCTTATAACTTCTATTTCTTCCGATTTCCCCCCGCTAAGGTCTTGTATCTGGGAGGCTAGAAAATATGTCACAGGGTTAGGCAGAGCCAAGCCCCCCTGCTCCTCAGTCAGGTTACGTACACACGGGCTGATTCACGCTGATGCAAGGCGCTTCTGTCTGGCAAAAACGCGTCCTATCACTTCAGTAAACCAGCGCTCCTCCGGACGGCTGAAAGCCGCGTTAGATCGGCAAGTGCTTCTCATTATTTTCAATGTGCGAGGAGTTTTACTATCGCCCTGAAAACAATAGGAGACGCGTTCTGCGGAATGCAAAAAGATAGGACATGCAGCGCTTTTTTTCTCGCGCAGCAATGTGGGAAACATCGCTCATGTATATGACTATTCAAAAGAATGCAGTTTATATTTGCACGAGATTTGTGCATCTTGTAACTCTCAAATCTCGTGCAAATTTCTCAGCCGTGTGACACTTGTCTCGGGGCTCATTCCCACAAGTGGGATTTAACCGGACCATACGCAGTGAATGGTGTCAATGAAAGTACATCACATAGATCTGCATTGGTCCATTCACATTTGCATATAAACATTGCGGATAATACGTGTGTGAAAAAGAACACAACATGTTCTCTATGGGTTGCATTTTAAACGCTGCATATATGCAACACACTGCGTACGCAACGCTGCTACGAGACACGGGGCGGGGAATTAAAAAAAAAAAAAAGAGACTATTCACTTAGTGCATGACCGTGTCTGCGAGATATGTAGTCTTGTGCAGTGCACAATCACTGTCATACGCAGCGATAGTCGGCTCAACTCCAGCTCGCATGGTGGTAAAACGCTGAGTGATGCATGCAGCATTTTATGCCCACGGCTGTGAGAAGGAGACCTCAGAGCCCCGGTAATCAGTGCTGTACATGTAAGGGCTCATTCACACCAGCGTATAAGCACAACGCTGTGAGTCTTGCCAGCAGAGATCGTGGACAGGCTGCGATAGGCACTGCGCATGCTCAGGATTCTGATGTCACAGACATGCGCAGGGTGACTATTTTTTTTAATTCCCCGCTCTGTGCATTCACAAACATTGCATTACATAGCCCTTAAGGGCTCCGTATGAAACACAGTGAAATAGAGCATGCTGCAGTTTATTTCTCCTGTGTTCTATACGGATGTCCCCTCGCAGCTCCAACGCAAGTGTGAATGGAAGAATGAAAGTCCAAAGACTTCCATTGCATTAATTCACCAGGTGTTATGCAGGGAAATACGCCTGTGTGAATGAGCCCAAAGGTGCAGCGAAAGGTGAAAGGGATTATCCAGGACATGTAACAAAAATAATACAGGGTTAAAATGAAGAGAAATTAAATACTTGCCTGCGCTGCAGCCCCGGTGACCGCCGCACGAACCCCAGAACAAGCGGCGGGGGTCACGTGATGTTCATGGTGTATGTGACCGCTCAGCCAGATACAGGCTTCATCGGCCGTGGAAGAATCACCACTGATGCCTGTGACTGACCGAGCGGTCACATGCACAATGAACGGCGCTGCTTCTTCTAGGTTCCATGTGGCGGGCACCGGGGCTGCAGCGCTGGACGGGGAGCTGCTGGGATAGGTGAGAATTCAACTCATTTTAAGCCTGTATAATTTTTTTTTTTTTTTAATGTCCAGGAAACCCCAGGTGAGCCCCATGTGCCCCCACACTGGCACCCGGTGAGCCCCATGTGCCCCCACACTGGCACCCGGTGAGCCCCATGTGCCCCCACACTGGCACCCGGTGAGCCCCATGTGCCCCCACACTGGCACCCGGTGAGCCCCATGTGCCCCCACACTGGCACCCGGTGAGCCCCATGTGCCCCCACACTGGCACCCGGTGAGCCCCATGTGCCCCCACACTGGCACCCGGTGAGCCCCATGTGCCCCCACACTGGCACCCGGTGAGCCCCATGTGCCCCCACACTGGCACCCGGTGAGCCCCATGTGCCCCCACACTGGCACCCGGTGAGCCCCATGTGCCCCCACACTGGCACCCGGTGAGCCCCATGTGCCCCCACACTGGCATCGGGTGAGCCCCATGTGCCCCCACACTGGCATCGGGTGAGCCCCATGTGCCCCCACACTGGCATCGGGTGAGCCCCATGTGCCCCCACACTGGCATCGGGTGAGCCCCATGTGCCCCCACACTGGCATCGGGTGAGCCCCATGTGCCCCCACACTGGCATCGGGTGAGCCCCATGTGCCCCCACACTGGCATCAGGTGAGCCCCATGTGCCCCCACACTGGCATCAGGTGAGCCCCATGTGCCCCCACACTGGCATCAGGTGAGCCCCATGTGCCCCCACACTGGCATCAGGTGGGTGTGATCTAATATAAGGCGGCAAGGGCATCTACGTAGAGAACAATCCGGAGTGATAAGCGTCCATTCTCGCCCCGGCACTCACTCGTCAATGCTGCCGTCATATACAATCTTCATCCGCAGCTGCTCCTCCGCCTGCCTCTTGAAGACGTGGTTTGTCTTCTGAGAAACCTTGTAGATGACCTGGGAACACAAAGTACAAAAAGGTGAGCCAGGGGCCGGGCAAACCCCCCTCCCAGAAATTAGTTGCCGCGGTCTGACTAGTGGTGATTACAGTCCACGGAGCTGTAGTCTGTCTGCTGAATAACACCAACCATCAGCCGCCATCATCTCGGCACCTGAGGGAAACCCCTTATATACAAGCACAAGTGACGGGGGTCACCGACTGATGGGGGACTGCTGGGTGACAGGGGTGGCAAATAAGGGACAAGCGAGCGGGGGGCACAGATTACTGGAGGTCCGGGGACCCGGGGTAATGAGGATGGTACTGAGTGACTGAGGGCCCCTGAATGACCTGGGCTGACTGCACCAAGTGACAGGGATAGGGGGCACAGAGTGATTGCCAAGTGATCAGGGGGCACCAGGAAACCAGGTGGGGAATATAAACAAGTGACAGGAGGGAAGGGAATGCCACCAAGTAATAGTGGGGCACCCAGTGTCTGGGGTAATTATCCAGATGATGGAGGTTCGGGGGGCACTGCATGACAAGGATCGGTACTGAGTCATGGGGGCTTCAAGTAACAGGAGTGAACAAAGTGACTGAGGACCCCCAAATGACCTGGGCGGACTGTACCACGTGACGGGGATAAGGTAATATGAAAAATGGTTTGGCCCAGAGTGGAGTAAAGACAGGCTGTGCTAAATGATTCTCTCCTGCCCACCAGCGGAAATCAGCTGCGGGGAGAATCGCAGCACGTTCTATTCTGTGCGGAAAATTGCGCGGACGGCTTCTGTTACAGTCAATGGAAGCCGTCCGTCCCGCGATGCTTCTGCAGCGGGCACAGTGGGAGTACTCCGGGAATCCGCGTCACCGCCAGCATGCCGGATGAGACACTCGCAGCGGGTCCGGAGAGGGGAGTATGGGGCCTCTGGGGGCGCCGGGTCCGATTCTGCTGCAATATCTTGCAGTCCTAATCCGGCCCGGCTGTGGGCAGGAGGCATTAAAGGGATCATATCTGCAATCACACAGGAGACTAGGAAGGTAGGGGGCACCACTGGGGGTAAGGGGGTCAACAAGTGATGGGGTAACTGAATGATGGGGGGCGCTGTGTAGCACTGGAAATACTTTTTTTTTTGGGGGGGGGGGGGGGGGGGGTCCCAATCGCCTCACCTCCTCGGGCCCCGGTACTCGATGCCGGCACGTGCTGGAGGCCTGTGAGGGGAAGGACAGGACGATCAGGGCCGCCAGGGTGAGCAGGGAGGCCGGGGAGCTGCGGGTTTCTCCACTTCGGGCTCCTTTCGCAGCCATTTTACCCCATCCGACCTTTGTTACCGGGACGACGTGACGTCACCAGCAGCTTCCGGCATCACGTGACCGGTCTCTATGGCAACCGCATAGGCGCGAAAACAGCTGGTCCCTCAGTGAAGGGAGCGCGCGCCGCGGCCGAGAGTCCTGAGGTAACGGTGACGTCAGCAGTGGCTGTATACAGCGGCGGGATGTGTGTATAAACCGAGCGGCCACCTGCAGGTGCCCAACTGGAAGCTTTCATTTTCCCCGGCAATTTGTCCACTAATCATGAAAAGCCAACATTTATTTCCTGTCACAAGAAAACCCACAATAATGATAAATACTATAACTGCTCCCCGTGTATATATATATATATATATATATATCAGCTGCCGATGGGGCCTCGTTCCCGGCATTCACTGTAGTTACACCCGTAACGACCGCTGAAGAACCGCAGCTGCAAAGGAAATTCACGGATATTTCTCACGGACACCGGAAAAAAATTATTGTTGTTCACTCCGGGAAGCTGCGGCCACCCGGCCACCATAACACCCGGCCACCATAACACCCGGCCACCATAACACCCGGTCCGGCTGGTCAGTGACTGCAGTCACGGGCACCCAGGAGGGAAGAGAAACGCATTACGCAGCGCGGCGTCGCACCGCGGACTCCTCCGCTCGCCGCCTCCGGTGTAATAGCCTCGTCTTATGAGTAAGTCTGCGCTCACAGCGGTCAGTCTAACGTCCGCGCTCTTTCCCAGCCTCAGGCTTGACTTTAAGCGAATGCAAGCATGGGAATTTTTTTCACTGAAGAAAATCAAAAGTCGCCGCTGTGACCGCGGCCTCCGGCGCGCTGGGAGGGGTTTATTATTCTGTAGTCCGTATTAGTTACTATGGCGACGCACGCAGTCACGCTTCTTCACACGGACTAGGACTGCGTGAGAAACAATCGCATGAACGACTCTGAACCGTTTAACGAACGACACTCAGCCATTCGAGTCACTGGGGATAGGAAAAAAACGGACGGCACTCGACGCCTCCCATGTGCTGTGCGTCTTTTTAAAAAGAGATGCAGAAAAAAGATTTTGGCTTGATTCACGATTTTTCTTGCAGACGTGAAAAACGGATGACCTACAGGGTAAAAAAAAGGAGACCGAATACAGAGCGTATGCCGAGTGCGTAAGCATGGAGAAATGTCCATTTTTTTGAAGACGTAAGAAGGACACTCATGGACGCTCGGGTTGCCACCTTGGTCACGAAAAAATACTGATGATGTCACCTCTAATATTTCATATGAAAAAGTTATACCTGACGGCCACCATTCTTATATTATGGCGCTAGGCACCACCGCCCCCTGTATTGTGTCACCAGTCACGGACACCTGCCATGCTGCTGCTGCCTTCATAAATATGCACAGGTGGTTCAGGGACTCCTGACCTACTATATTAGGGGCGTACATCTAACTTCAGGGACCCCATAACAAAGTTCCGAATTTCCGCCGCCAAAAAAAGGTTAGTTAAAGGTTGTAAGATTAACTTTTTAACACAATAGGCCCATTTACACGCAAAGACGACGGCTCAAAATTCGTCAAAAAACGGATAGTTTTGAGCGATTATTTCGCATTAGGTACTAATGGGCTATTCGGCCGATTAGTAGCTAACTAGCTTCATTTGCATGTATTTAGAGAACAGCGGGCCGTGTGTTCTTTAAATATATTGCTTTTGTTCTCCGCGGGCTGCCGGCTGCATACAATGTTATCAGTGCTGCCCATGGAGAGCGCAGCATGCGGTCCCTCTTATCAGGGACAACGAATTTTATGCTGAGCAGAACTCAGCGGTGGAAGACGAGTGCACGGTAAGTGCACAATGGGCACACATTTAGGCTGCCTGTCCATGGGCGTTGCCAAATCGTGAGCCATCGCCCCGGGAGCAGGAGCCAGCAGACGAATCTCTGCGATGAGCCTATCTGACAGGCTGACCGCGGAGAATCACGGCAATTCGCAGCATGCTGTGATTTTCCGTCCGTGAGTGGAGAATGATCTAGAACCCAATTTCTCCAGCAGGTTCTGGGGTATTCTGTAGTTTCCTAATTGCAAAACTCTGCTATACTGATGTAAGAACTCCAACTGAAGCACATGTACAGTTTTAAGCTTACAAAGAGTTCTGGTGATGAAAACAATCCCAGCACTTCTTTTATTGATCCACATAATAACTGCCCTTTATGGGCGTATAACATATTACAGCAATAAAATATTGTATTTTCATTTGTTGAGCCATATAAAATCCCTCTCCCCTCCCCATGCCTTTCTCAAGTCCAGTGACACCTTTGTCTCCTCAACATGTGGTCAGGCAAAAATCAGCTTCTTTGTCTCAGAAGTTGAGGGTGGGGGAGGGCTGGGGAAACACCCAAGATAAATATACCTTTAGTCTTACTTCATACCAATGTAATTTAGGTCAGGGGCTGCAGAGGAGCTTTGTATTAGGCTAATGTTATAGAACACATCTTTCACCATGCCATTGTCCAGCAATTACCATAATGAAATAATGCGGCCATTAACCTCTACAGAGTTAAATCACTACAGCTGTGTAACACATCTAGTTTATACAGATCAATAGACATTTTACGCTAATTAATCATGTCTACTCCAATCCCCCCTTGAAATGTCTATTCTCTAACTTTCCCTGGTAATTTTTTATAGTCCTCTCCAGGTGACCCTATAACTGGAGCGCGTTGTAGATTGGATTTAGGGTCTTCAAGGGAATGTAGGACTTATCCACTCCTTCTGGGGATGCATCCAGCAAACTCATTGTGGGAGCGGCTTTTCAAGCGGCAGTTTCACAGGTTTCACTGACACAGGGGATAACACAGCAGACTAGAACGGAAAAGATAATCAGTGCACATACAACAGCGACGCCTCTCTGAGCCAGGATCCTTTGCCACCCACTCATCCATAAAAAATACTGGTTCCAAGGGTCAGCTCTTTTTAGTTCTTCCGATAGTGCGGTCAGCTTCTTAAAGGCAACTGTGTCTTTACCTGTGGGTCCCGTGTTGTCTGGGATGTAGGTACAACAAGTTTTCCCTATCATCTTACAGACACCCCCGATTTTCAGCTAAAATCATATCTAAGGCCATTCTATTTTGAAAAGTCATAGTCAAGGTAGGTCCTAATTAGTCGGCTAGTCCCTGTAAGGCATTCCTAGTATAATTTATAAACCGCTGCTGATTATAATAAATATAATTAATCCAGTCAACATTTTATTTACCGTAATGATCGGAAAAATGGACTCGAACCCAGCTTTAACTTGGTCTCTAGCTTTAAAGTCGTCAGGTACCCCCGTTGGCTGTCCTATGGCGTCAATGTAGATGTGTAGATTAAAACTACCACCAGGAGCCTCTCTTCTCACTCTAGGGTAATGTTACAATACTAGTACTGTGCACAGGTACGCACGGCATGGGACTCCCTGACCTTCACCCACACCAATGTCCCTTCCTGGAGGTAGCCCTAAAGGTGGACAGGTCCAGGCCGCCAACACTGACCCTACGCTGCCTAGTGGCAAGACAGGAAGGAACCACCGTACCTATGCAGAAGACAAGGATAGACCAACATGACAGGAAAGCCACAGAACACAGGCAGAGTTGGATCGAGATAAGGTAACTATTGGGGGTAACCTCATTATCCTCAATGCTGTCTTACAGGATGTGGAGGAGCATAAGGGTTTTGCTAAGGCACACTTCCCTGTCCAATTACCTTCCAGGCGGGTCCTCCACCTCATGTTCCCACAAAGCCAGTAAACATCTCCTAAGGACTGGACCTGGTTCTGCGTCCATTCCCCTCCTAATGTACTGTAGGAGGAGCAATGCCCGTTGGTGAGTTCCCCAAAAATCTCTCTTCACCCTGCCTGTTTGCATAGCAGGTGTGGTTTCCAGGGTAGTCAGTAATACTCTCTCCAGTGCAAGACACTTAAGTAGTTACAGAGTATTCCTTTTTCCACTTTTCACAAGCAGTGTAATTAGTGGAAGTGTTAGTGAAGAGACTAAGGAAACACTCTTCAGCATCTACAGGGTGATTTAGGGGGACCGTCCCCAAGTGTGGTCGGGCACTAACGCACACAAAACAGACTTGTCGCTCTCATCCACTCCAATCAGAGATTCTGGTCAGAGTAGCCAGTCTCTACTGTCAAGGTGTCCTCAAAGGTAGAGTTGGCTATGATCATCATGTTTTACAAGGTTTTTTATTTTAGGGCTTAGGGGGTTAATTACGGACACGGGCTAGGTGAAGGCTTCCATTCGGGAGCATCTGCTATATCCTTTATAGCGGCAGTCTTCTTCCCCAACGTTATTAGTGACGCAAACATATTGTATTCCCCGTGTATATAAGTCATATAACCAGCTGGACTGAGCTGAATCTGGCCTGCGGTGGGATTTTGCTCCTAGACATGGGACCACAGTACAATAGTTGAAGGAATATGTGGCTACTTGAATGTTGGACGAGTTATACCAGAAGGTAACTGTACCCTCATATTCCTCCAACCAAGGATTCTAGTTGCCACCCTCCTCTCTCACTAGCCCCAACCAGAGTAATGTCCACAGCATGACTAAGCCTGGTCTCCCGGATCTAAGACTTTCTTGCAGTGTGAAGTGTGGATCCAAGTAGGTCTTTTGGCTAGTTTCATAGCTGTGGCAGTAGTCAGAAGCACCTGGAAGGGACCATCAAATCGAGGCTCAAGAGGGTGCTTTCTGAGGAACTTCTTGACATACATCCAATCCCCAGGCTGCAAGATATGTGTCCCATTGTCTGCCTCTGGGACTGGAAGAGAACACCTGTGCATAGGCTTTGGTTAGTGCTTTAACAAGGGAAATCACATACTTAGTCAACACATCAGATTGTAATTGTAACTACTGGGGATTGTAGCAACCTAGCCTTGGGGCTGACCCAAACAGAATCTCGTAGGGAGATAATGCACAATCCCCCCTGCGTGTATATCTAACACTGAATAGGGCTATTGGGTGACAGTCTGTCCAGGGTAGCCCTACTTCTGGCGTCATTTTTTAAGCTTGCTTTTTAGCATGCCATTAAGTCTCTCCACCTTTCCACTACTCTATGGGCGGTAGAGTGTGTAAAAGGCCTGGGATACACCCAGAGCAGTCATGATGTGTTGCATTATTTCACCTGTGAAGTTTGCACCTCTGTCTGACTCAATCACTTCTGGTACCCCATATTTGCAGATTACCTCGTTCATAAGCTTCTTTGCGGTTACCTACTTGTTTGCCTTGGTAACAGGGTAGGCCTCCAACCTGAAAAGACATCAACAACAAGCACATATTCATACTTTCCAACAGGTGGGAGCTGAGTGTAGTCAATTTTCAATCTCTGAAATGGGTAGAGTGGTCTAGGCAAGTGTCTTTGGGGCACCTTTTCCCTTCTGTCCTGACTCGCCTATGGCATAGATCATGCTAACTGGACAAATGATGTAGCAGCTACAGAGAACCCAGGAGTCACCCATCCTCGTTCAAGCGACGACGTCATTGCTGCTTTACTAGGTGCGTCTTTCCGTGCGTCAGCTGGGCCATCATGAGATACAGGAACCGTGGTAGGCAAGTACTGTTGACTGTTCACCATACGCTGTCCTGTTTCTGCTGCTCCCATTTTAAGTCCATTTATCTTTTCCTTCCTTGCTGGCTTGTAACTGTAAAGTCCTTAGCATATCAATGTCCAAATTTTGTCAATGTCCAAGTTTTTGCCTCTGACTCATGCTGTCAGTATCTTTTCTTCTTTCTTCCATGGCTTGAGGGCCGCTGCCTTTGCTGTACTATTGGCGAGGGCATTGCCTCTTGCTTCTCCAGTGTAGGAATTGGTGTGAGCTCTCCACTTTATCAGGTAGTAGTAGGGTCTCCATGAGACTCTGCACCGCTGCACCATTCTTAATTGGTTGTCCTGCTGAGGTAAGAAACTGTCTGGCCTTCCATATTAGGCCGTAATCATGAGCTATGCCAAATGCATACCAGGAATCAGTGTAAGTGGTTGCCGTCTTACCTTTCGCCACTCTACATGCCTCAGTGAGGGCCTTCAGTTCGGCTTCTTGTGCTGATACATGCGGAGGCAGAACTTCTGCTTCTAGGACATCTTGTTGCGTGACCACTGCATATCCCATGTGGAGTCGTCAATCCTCACCCTGGTACCATCTGCAAAAAGCTCAAAGTATGCATTGTCAACAGGGGGTTCCAGTAACTGTTTGCATACCTACAGTTTCTTGCTGCATCAGTACTAAATAATCATGTTGATGCTCTATTTCACATAGATCAGAATCTTGTAGCAAAATTTTTTATTTATTTAAACCCAATAGCTGATCTGCAACACCTAGATCACCTATGCCTCCCCCCCTTTTGAACCGGGATACTCAATTGAAAAAGGAGCAGCCGGGTTCAAGATAGTACAACGTCGGAAAAAGATGCCAGGAGGCACAGAAACAAGCACATTGTAGGTCAAGGGGACATTGTATGCAGCAAAATCTGAGCAAAAATACCCTTTTGGTTTTTTTTTGGGGGGGGGGGGGGGGTTGTCGCAGTTAGCATTTCTAACACAAGGGGGCGCAACACAAGCAACAGTGGAAAAAAAGCCTATTAGCAGCCACCCAGTCAAAATGGCATTCAGGGAATTACACTGTTTGACGTTGACTATCCTGTCTGAATAAAATTATAGCTTCAGTGGAGACTGACACTAGAATATACAAAGACATAAGGGAAAAAACCAAAGAATGCCGATGAATTGACATCCTACTCTAAGCAATTAAGTCCCTCTTTCTCACATAAAAACCAAGACTACTTTCCCTATCCAAGGTGGCCACATTTTGGAGTGTAATATAGTCTGGTCAAACAAGACCTTACTTCAGACAATCATTATGTTAGTACTGGATACAGTAGTGTTGGGGAATTAGGCCTCCCGAGTGCAGCAAGATGGACGCCAGAGGAGGAAAGGGCGGGGCTTGGTGGCTGCAGATCTTCCAGATGTGGCAAGATGGCTGCTGGAGGAGGAAGGGACGGGGATTTCTCCTCTCCTAGATTGGATGTCACACACCCTGAAAGTGAGCACATGGGAGGAAGAATTTTTAAGGATAAGGGCGGGGCTCCCCACACTTGCTGCAGAGTCACACTATTTGGGGTTTTAAACATTGCAAGCGAGGCCGCCATCATAGGGAGGGGCTGTAGTCAACACAAAGGCATTACATTGTTTATGATACAGGCAATGCACATCCCCCACTTCCCTCTCACCTCCTCCCCCACCCAATTCTGCTCCTAAATCCCTTTTGCTACTTTATACCACCTTTTAGCAATCTAAAGCACCTTTCTGTCTGCCAGGGCCCCCTGCTTATCTTCTGAAAACTTTGTTCCTTTCAGCAACTAAGTCACATGCTCTATGCCCCTTATCTTTGCTTGATTTGTTCCCCATTCTCTGAAATTCCTGGACAACCTGGATCTATGCCGTATTCTACTCTGCCTGCTCATTCTATCCTATTTGAAATCTCTGGACACAGTAAAACTCCCTTACTAGATTCCAGCTTTCTCAGATCCTCCCAGTAGAATCTCTTCTTTGCTTGAAAATCACAATGCACATTAACTCTATAACACAAAACAAAAGGAACAGACGAGTTTACTGGGAAAATACTCTCAGTGGCTTGACGTATACATCTCACCTATCTATGCAACAGCCCACTTTCTATCAGCAAAATCCCCATTAACAAACACTGCACATCCTTTAAACAAGACATTTGACTATACACAAAGACTGACTATTCAGTGACCAAGATCTCAACAGTATCTGGATTATCTAGCCGTCACACACTACGGCTATAATCCCTGTGTATCCCTTTCCACATATGAGAACATAACGCGCTCGATCATACAAGTAAATACCCCTATTTAATCCCTGCGTATCCTTCCTTACGTATGAGAGCATATACTGTTCTCAATCATACAAGTGAATACGCTTATTTTAAATTTCCCTGGCGCTACTCTCCAAGTATCATTAACATTACATAGGAGAGTACGCCCCGGGCGCGTTCCCTCAAAGCTTATACAGCCCAAGCGCGCCCTACTACAATTTAACCCTCACAAAATCTGTCTCTTGGTCTTGTGTACACAATCTTTAACTGTCTCAAACACAACATTCACAGCATACAGAATACCCCTAGACAGGTTACACGGTGGAAATCTTGAGAAGACAAAACTACATTACCTGCCTTTTAGTGATTTGTTAGCAGTCTGGAGTAGGGGCAGGCAGATGAACAGTTAGAAGTCAGTTCACACAGGTAGATTAACATAAAGTAATCTTACTGTGTTCTGTAGATTTTTGGGGCCCCTGAGTTCTGCATGTTATCTGCCAATCTCTGTATTTTCCAGACTATGATGAGATCACAGTCTACTCGCCCACCCAGGGATGCCACTGATCTGGAACCCAATTTCTCCAGCAGGTTCTGGGGTATTCTGTAGTTTCCTAATTGCAAAACTCTGCTATACTGATGTAAGAACTCAAATTGAAACACATGTACAGTTTTAAGCTTACAAAGTGTTCTGGTGATGAAAACAATCCTAGCACTTCTTTTATTGAAACACATTATACCTGCCCTTTATGGGCGTATAACATATTACATCAATAACATATTGTATTTTCATTTATTGAGCCATATAAAATCCCCCTCCCATCTCCACGCCTCTCTCAAGTCCAGTGTACAAGTCAGTCTTTGTCTCCTCAACATATGGTCAGGCAAAAATCAGCTTCTTTGTCTCAGAAGTTGAGGGTGGGGGAGGGCTGGGAAAACACCCAAGATAAACATAATTTAACTCAGGGGCTGCAGAGGAGCTTTATATTGTGCTAATGTTATAGAACACATCTTTCACCATGCCATTGTCCAGCAATTACCATAATTAAATTATGTGGCCATTAGCCTCTACAGAGTTAAATCACTACAGCTGCATAATACATCTAGTTTATACAGATCAATATACATTTTATGCTAATTAATCATCATGTATACTACAAGAATCACTATGGAGAGCGTTTACTGCGCTCCCCGCGGCCGGATTATCACCGTGGGGAACGCAATGAAAATTTGCCTTTGGACAGGAGCCCTTACACGCAATGGCTTAAGCTCAAAAGCTGTTGTTTGGATGAATTTTGAGCAATAATCGTTACATGTAAATCAGCCTTTAGAGACCGAAGCTCCGCTCTAGTATACCTACAAATAATGTGATCACCATATAAGGCTACATTCACACAGGCGAGCGCGATATTGGACCGAGAAACTCGTTCTTGCCAATGTGTAGTTTTCACGCCGATGTGAGACTTTTTTTTAAATTCAAAAACCCCTTTCATCACTTCTGTGATCTTGAGATCCTCAGGTGCTTGTTTCACGCACATCAGAGGATCACCGGTGTCCCCCATTGATTTAAATGGGAAAACTCACATTGCAGGGCATGAGAGTGCCATACAATGTCTTTTAAGGTCACATTGAAAACCATGGGCGAGGTGTTCCGAGGAAATGCCAAAAGATAGAACATGCTGTGATTTTTATCTTCGCAGCATTTCTACAAGGGAAAAAAAATCACTCCTGTGAATGACTTCATTCAAAACAATGAAGTTCATATTCGTGCAAGTTTTGTGCGTCTCGCAATGCACAAAACGAGTGAGTTTCTCGCCCATGTAAATGTAGCCCAATAGATACAAGCTCTACAGCGATCACAGATGACATGTCCTTTGATTGAGAACTTCCAATTTCTCGCTCGTGTCATTGGGGTACACAGCAAAGACCGTGGGGTACACAGCAAAGACCGTGGGATATAGCTTCTGCCACTAGGAGGCGACACTAAGCACAAAAAGTTAGCTCCGCCCTCTGGCTATATCCCTCCTGCCGACAGCAGGCTAATCAGTTTTTAGCTTAGTGTCTCGTAGGAGGACGGTCGTGCCCGTTAGGGCTAGTTTTAAGGGCCAGGGTTAGACGGAGAGGCAGGACGCTCCCCATCAAACCCGAACGGAGAGGAGGGCGAACAACCTCGGGTTTGTCCAGGTTGCTTCTTGCCCGGCCCGCCTCAGAAGAAAAGGTGGCCCATCCGGATCATATATATCTGCATGTAGCCCGCCAGCGAGAGCCCCCCATGTTTGGTGCAGAGGTCCGCATCCCCTTCCCATGGGCAGGCGATGTTACAGGGGTAGGCTGCTGGAACTGGGGAGCCGCTATTTCCACCAGCAAGGACGCAAGAGGTGAGTATGCGCTGGCGACCTTCCCTTCCCCCCTCCCTTGGCTCTCCCCGTATGTCGCGGCATGGCGTAGGGTAAGCGCTAGTGTGCCCATATTATAGTGCAGTGGCTGGCCCTCTGCTCCCTTTGAGCTAGCAGGCAGCGCGGGGGGCTGTTTCTGGGCGATGGCTTACCTGGTGGTGTTCTGGTGCTGGTATCAGGGCACGAGCATGCTGAGTTGGCATGGCTACACGCGGTGGTGTCCCGGCGAGGCACCTTAGTAGCACAGCGCATTGACATAGTGCCGCCCGGGCTTTGGCTCCTGGCAATTGGGGGCACTCCTGCAGCATATGGGGCACAATAGGGGGCCTCTGTGCAGCCCTGGGCGCGGCAGCAACACTCTGGACTGATGGGGGGCGTGGCTACGACTTGACCACGCCCTAGCACGCATGGGGGCGTGGCTTCGCGGGACGCAGCGTAGGGGGCGTGGCTTAGCTGCGTAGGGGGCGTGGCTTCGCGGCGCCGCGCGTAGGGGGCGTGGCCTCTTTGGGATGCACGGTGCCCCTCTCCGGCCCCTCCCTTCCTCCCTCCCTCTCAAGGATTGTGAGGAGGGATGATGTGGTGAAGCAGCATATTGGGAGACAGCGCGCCAAAGATTGAGACCGCCCTGCGCCTCCACTCCTTGCTGCTGTGCTTGCTCAGGCTGGTGTGCAGTACAAGTCAAAGTTCCAGGAGGCCTCTTCAGCATCTGCAGGCTCTCGACTCAGCGGCTCCCCGGACCTCGACAAGGACCCAGGGTAAGCTGCCTGGCGGCGATCTTCCCCCTCTTGCTGCTCATCCCTCCTGCCGGCGGTTGGCATAGAGGAGGATAGTTTGCAGCTTTTTGCCAGGTCAAAATCCCAGCACCATGTCCGACCTCAGAGTTCTGAAGGCTGGACCAGGGACAGCAAGAGCAACGCGCTTGGCTTGCTCACGCCGTAACCTAGAGTTCGCATGCGGACAGGCTGAGCTATTTTGTAGAGACTGCTCCCCAGCGAAACAAGTGACAGTGCAAAGCACCCCTCCCCCGTTCAGCCCCCATTTATGGCCGAGCTGGAGTGGGCCCGCTCCTTGTCCCTTGCAGGGTCGATCCTCACTCGGGCGTCTGGTGCGATTTTGGAGAAGTTGGCACAGGACGCTTCCGGTTCATGTGAGAGAAACAGAGATGGCTCGCAGCGCGGCCGTCGGCGAAGACGGGACAGGCCCCCGGACTCACGGCGGTCCTCCCGGTCTCCATCCTCCTCGCCGTTTTGCGCTCCTCGGGTACGAGGTCGCGTCGATCACCGACAGAGAAGGTCTGTTCGGACGAGGATTGGTTTGACTCCTCCTCAGACTTTGTCATGGAGGAGGATCAGGTCCTTAGATTTTCGGCGATGGTGGAGAGCTTAGGGGATACGTTTCAGCTCACTGAGCAAGAGCCACAGGCGTCTGGGATCCTTTTCTTTTAGGCAGCCCAGACACTTCCTGAAGACCTTTCCTGCCCATGAGGCCTTTGACAAGGTCCTATCTAAGGAGTGGAAGGCACCGGGATAAGCGTTCCTTCCAAGTTTGGTTACTTGGACGGGAAATACCTCTTCTCGCAAAAGTTAGGAGAAGTAGTCGATCCCACCGCTAGTTGATTCGCCTATCTCTCGCCTGGCTAAGCCTATTATGCTGCCTACGGCGGAGTCCTCCTATCTCACGGATTTCAAGGATCGAAAGGTCGAGGCGTTGGCGAAGACCGTTTTCGAGGCGGTTAGGTCGGCTCTTAAGCCTGTGTTTGCCTCTTCCCGGGTCAGTAAGGCTATTACTGACTGGGCAAAACGGTTACGAGGGGGAGTCCTTGAAGGGGCTTCTCCCGGGAATTTGCCAGGCACAGCACAGCAGATGCAGCCAAACAGGTGGCTCGGGCCTCTGCAGCATCAATGGCAACTTGCCGGAGCCTATGGTTAAAATCGTGGGATGCTTCTTCAAAGGGGTCGTTAATCAATATGCCCTTTGGAGGATCTCGCCTTTTTGGCGCCGAGCTAGTCGGGCTCATCTCAGAGGGTCAACGGGCATTCTAAGCTGAATGTTCTTGCTCTCGTCAGATGGCGGCCCCCAGCCAGCATGTCCGCCTGGGAGGCCCAGGTCCCGTTGACTTCTACGGGTAAAAGGAGCTCGCTTTTGCCGCAGCAGAGACTTTTGCCCCTGTCGCCGAACGAGTTCTCGCAGGATGGAGAGGAAAGGTCCGCAGGAGCGGGTATAAAGGAAGAGGACTCCCTTTAAACCAAGGTCTCTTGGCGTGGGCCTCAGCCTACGAAGAGTTCCAAAAGCCCTCCGCATGAGGGACTGCCCCCACCTGTTTCCGGATAGGGTGGGGGGTCGGCTTCTCTAGGTCAGCCAGGTCTGGTCGACTCATGTCTCAGATACCTGGGTGCAGGAGGTCGTGTCCAGGGGCTATGCAATAGAGTTCCTGATGCAACCACACGTCCGCCCCCTTTTTTTTTTCGGCCCAGAACCCCGAGGGACCCAGGGAAAGCAGCAGCTATCCTCAAGGCGGTCCACACTCTCTATTTTGCAGGGGGTGGTGCAAGCTCTCCCCGAGCATCACTGTGCGGGGTTCTACACTAATCCTTTGGTGGTCCCCGAAAAGGGTGGCTGTCTGTCCGATTGTGGCTCTAAAGAAATTGATCAAGTTGGTGGTGGTTCGTCATTTCCGCATGGAATCTGTACGACCGGTCATCGCATCCTTGGAGGCAGGGGAGTTCCTTTCCTCGATAGATATCCAGGATGCATATTTACAAATCCCCATTCATCAGGCGCACCAGCGCTTCCTCCGATTCGGGCACTGGATCGGATGGTTTCCAGTTCACAGCGTTGCTTTTCGGGCTGGCAACAGCTCCCAGGGTGTTTACAAGAGTCTTAACCGCAGTAATGGCATTCGTGCATTCCAGGGGGGTCGTTGCCATGCCATATCTGGACGACATCCTGGTAAAGCCCCGACCCAGCGGGACAACCTGGAGAGCCTGCAGATTACCTTGGACACTCTTCCAGGTTTGGCTGGCTGATTTATTACAAGAGGCATCTCTTGTGCCAGCACAATGCATGGTGTACCTGGGGATGTGCTTCGACACGATTCTGGGTCGAGTGGCTCACCCGGAGGCAAAACACCAGCTGCTGCAGAAGCAAGTACTGTCCCTTCTATGACGGCAACTGGTGGCGATCCGCCATGCAATGAAGGTCTTGGGCCTAATGGTCTCGTTTTCTGAGGCGGTTTCATTTGCCCAGTTTGGGTTGGCATGATCCCTCGATCGGAAGATAAGCATTCCACCTGGGGTTCAGCAGTCACTCCAGTGATGGTTGGACTGGCCACGCATTCAGCAGGGCAGGTCGTTCCTGCGCCTGCAATGGCAGGTGCTGGCTACAGACGCCAGCATGTCAGGCTGAGGGTGCGCGCTGGGGGATCCGGTGGCACAAGGAACCTGGTCCAGGCAGGAATCCGGTCTCTATATAAATGTATTGGAGCTGCAAGCAGTAGTCCGGACCTTGCAGTTCTTTGCACATCGGCTGGAGGGAATGCCAGTGCGACCGCGGTGGCTTACATAAGCCATCAGGGCGGGACCTGCAGCAAAGGAGTCACTGGATCCGATGGCATCCCGCTTCAGACAGAAGCTTCCAGCCTAGCTGGCCAGGTCAAGGGATCCCAGAGCACTAGCCGCAGATGCGCTAATGGCTCCCCGGACGGGTTGTCATTACCCCTAGGTCTTCCCGCAAGCTCCTCTTTTCCCGGCTGCTCTGGAGAAACAGGAAGGAGGGCTACCTGTGATTCTCTTAGTCCCAGATTGACCGCAAGAAACATGGTATGCGGAACTCGTGGACCTGGTAGCAGTCGTGCCCTGGTGGTACCCCTGTGAAAAGATCTGCTCTCTCAGGGTCCCCTCTACCACCAGAATTTGGCTACGCGGCATTGGACGGCGTGGCGGTGGAGGCCACGGTACTGAGGGCACGGGTTTCTCAGACCCAGTTATTCCAACAATGATTAGGGCTAGAAAGCCGTCGTCATTGAAAGTATTTCACCGGGTAATTCCAAAGAACAAACACTAGAATATGGTGTGCTGTATTGTCAGCTTGCTCACTTCACTACCACTGACGAGGGCTCTGTGCAGCCAATACGTGTCTGGTTAGAGATGGGTACACCTGGCAATTTTAAATATGACTAAATAGAGAGGATTACAAATTTTGCTCTGCAGGCAAGCGTGGATTACACTTTTTCCTGCATGGAATTTTTTACCATATCACCGGGTGTGGAAAACATCCCTTCGCTGGTGCGAGCAGAGGGGGGCACACCCGAGGCATTTCTCGTTGGCTCGCCTCCTTGTCTTTTCTCCAGGACGGGTTGGACTTGGGCCTGAGCCTCAGCTCCCGTAAGGGATAGGTTCCGGCCTTTTCGGTCTCCGATGCCACCCTGGGACCTAAAACGGGTTCTGGATGCCATACAGGCTCATCCGTTTGAACCATTAGTGGAGATATCGCGGCGGCTGATGTCCTGGGAGGTTGCCTTCCTGGTGGCGGTTACCTCTTCGCGCAGGGTGTCGGAGATTGAGGCTCTGTCGGCAAAACCACCTTTTACGGTTTTTCACCAGGATGGGGTGGTGCTGTGACCGGTGCGGTCTTTTCTCCCAAAGGTGGTGTCAACCTTCCACATTAATGAAGACCTTGTACTACCATCGTGTCCAGAGACTGTTCACCCTAGGGGACGGGCTCTGCATACCGTAGACCTAGTCCACGCCTGAGGACGTATTTGGACCAGACCGCGTCCTTCCGGCGCTCGGGTTCCCTGTTTGTGATACCGGATGGTCCGAGACGTGGTCTTGCAGCATCAAAAGTGACAGTTGCTCGCTGGTTTCGTTCGGCAGTGGTGGAGGCCTACCGGGTTAGAGGTTAGACACCGCAGTTTCCGGTGACGGCACACTCCGCCAGGGCACTGGGGGCTTCATGGGCGGTAAATCACGGGGCCTCAGTGTCACAAGTGTGTAGGGCGGCTTCCTGGGTATCCCTGCACGCCTTTTTCTAAATTTATCAGATGCATACGTTTGCATCAGCCGACGCTTGCTAGGTCAAAAGGGTTTTACAGACGGCTGTAAACTGACTGCATGCGTTTATGATTTTTGTACCCACCCTCGGGGACGGCTGTGGGACGTCCCACGGTCTTTGCTGTGTACCCCAATGACACGAGCGAGAAAAGAGGATTTTTACTCACCGTAAAATCTCTTTCTCGTCTCGTCATTGGGGGACACAGCACCCACCCCTCTTTCTTTATATGACACAGTGGTGGTCCTGGTCGGACTCCGGATTCTGTAAGTCACACATGGTCATGTGTTTTTCATTACAGTTAAATTTTGTTGATGTGTCATATTGCTAACTATTGTTGTCTCTCGGTTCCCGCATGGCTACTCCAACTGCTGGCATGACAAACTGATTAGCCTGCTGTCGGCAGGAGGGATATAGCCAGAGGGCGGAGCTAACTTTTTGTGCTTAGTGTCGCCTCCTAGTGGCAGAAGCTATATCCCACGGTCTTTGCTGTGTACCCCACGGTCTTTGCTGTGTCCCCCAATGACGAGACGAGAAAGAGATTTTACGGTGAGTAAAAATCCTCTTTTTGCTTTTCTGTGCCCAGACCATAATGAAGACTCCTTGCAGCTATGCCTTGCATCTTCCCATTTTTCCACTACTCCCAATGTACCGCTCCGTAAGCACCCCATAGTACTGGTGGCCCCACAAAGTTAAAACTGCGCTAAGCAAAGAATAATCTCCACAAAAATAAATTCATTATAATAAATTCATTAAAATATATCTCTTTCAGACCAAATGTTCTATTAATTTATTGTATTTAAAATGCATATTTCTAATTTTACTAATTTATTATATATAAATAAAATTATATTTTTAGATTTATTTTATATTTGTTTTAATATTTTTTTCTAAAATTTCGTTCAGACCATAAGGAATCAAAATATTCGTTCTATAGATCCAGAACATCTCCCTTGCATGCAGTTGAGAGAAGGAACATGAGGTAATACATTCTAAGGGGGTAACTTTCAACTTAGTGAAGTCTCTATGATGTTTCTCCGAAAAGTGGCGTGAAACGCTATGTTTTGTGTACCCCATGGAGATATTAAATCTATGTTGATTCATACAGGAACTCAGAGCCTTGGCAGTACACCCAATATATTGTAATCTACAGGGGCATTCTACCAAATAGATCACATACTGCGAGCTACAATATAAAAACTGTTTAACTGTAATTGTTTTCTGCTCTTGATTTATAAAAACTTCATTTTTCCCTTGTGTAATTATTGGACAACACTTGCAGCGTTTTCGGCCACATCTATAGACACCCACCGGAAATTTTGTTCCTGAAGATTCCACCTGTGTTCTGTAAGGTCTTATTTCTACAATAGATTATTCTTGTTTTCTCTTAAATTTCTTTCTATAAGAACGGGTCTCTTTCTAGAATATCCCAGTTTTTCTTTAAAATTCCTTCAATTTGGCTGAATTGAGAGTTATATTTAGTTATAAAAAAGATATCTTTTTATTAAAATCATTGTTGTGTTTTTTTGCTCATTTTTAAATCAATATATATTTCTGTACTATTTTGGCTTGGTTCAGTGAGAGCTTTATTATAGGCTTACTCAATCATACTTGGCGGTTAGCCTTTTTCCATGAAACGTTCTTTTAATATCAATGATTGTGTTTTATACATCTCAGCAGAGGAGCAGTTTCTCTTGATATACTTAAACTGCCCAAAGGGAATGTGGTTTTCCAATTTTTCTTATGGTGGCTCGAAAAACTTAAACTATTACAATCTGTATGTTTAAAAAATTAAAATGCGTTCCAGTCTGTATTGTACCATCCATAGACAATAATACCAAATCCAGAAAGACGATCTCGAATTTGCTTATATTATTGTCAAATTTTAAAATTAAAATCATTACAGTTAATCTCAGTTACAAATGTGTGGAGATCTTCCAGCTCGCCATCCCAGATCAGTAAAATGTTGTCTATGAAACATTTAAAAAAGATAATTCGTTCATCATTAAAATATTTCTTTTCAAAAAAACTCATAAACTGTTTGGCATAACTTGGGGCGAATTTTGTGCCCATAGCAGTTCCGCTCGTCTGTTGATAAAATTCTGCATTATAAGTATAATAATTTTTTCAATATAAAATAGATTGCATCCAGTATAAACATTTTTTGCTGCGAAGGCATCAATGGGTCTCCCTCTAGATAGTATTTTATCGCCTTCAAACCTAAATCATGCAAGATGTTTGAATACAGCAAACTCACATCGAGGGTACACCATATAAATGTATCTTTCCAGACTACTTGTTTGATAAGAGAAAGAATATGACCTGAGTATCTCACATACGACGGTAAATGGATGACGTACCTTTGCAGGTATGTGTCTGTATATTGGGATAAAGGACTAGTGATGGAATCTATCTCAGATATAATTAGTCGACCTGGTGGCTCTAGAATGTTCTTGTGGACCTTGGGTAAAAAAATAGAAAAACAGAATTTCTGGATTCTGAATACAAATAAAATTCTTTTCTTTCGAAGAGTTACAATTATTCCTCCACGCTTCTTCAACTAACTTAAATAATGCTGCAGAAATATCTTTTATAGGATCACTTCTGAGTCTTTATAATACTTTGGATTATTCAATTTTCTTAAAAATTCTTGATCATAATATTCTCGGTTTATAACCACTAACTCACCCCCCTTCACTTGTCTGCCTTTTTGATAATTATATTCTTATTATTGGCTAAATTTTTAATAATGGCTTGTTCACCTTTACTATCATTAGAAGATACATCTGAATTTTTATTACACATTATTGAAAAATCTTGAAGAACACTTCGATAAAATGTATCTATATAGTTCCCTTTACTTTCTATGGAAAAGAATTTGCTGGGAGGTTTTGGTACAGTGGGAATAGAGTCCTCTAATCCAAAAAGCTCACCTTTATCGTTAGTTGTTGCTAGACTATTTATATTAATAGAAAATTGTCGACGAACAATTAGGTTTCTAATGAAACTATTTAAGTCCACAAATAAGTCATATAAATTTGCTTTGTTAGAGGGGCAAAAGGAAAGTCCCTTAGCTAGCATCGCAGCCTCTTTATGTAAAAGCATATGATTCGATATGTTAAAGATGCCCATAGTACGAGCTTCAAGGCCATCTATTAGTATGTGTTGCAAATTATTTTGGATTTCTTTGTTGTTTTTGTGGAAGCATTTACCACCCCTTTTTCCCCTTCTTGGAGGCTTCGCTTCTTGGAGGTGGATGCAGGGGAGAGTGGTTGGTAGAACTGGAAAATTTTGGATCGAGATCCTATGGGTAGATTGGAATTTGCAATGAGGGATTGGGCACCATTAAAGGGAGGAGAGTGTCTATCGTTTTGAAGTGTTAATGATGAACGAGGAGTACTGGGTTCCTTTTGAGGGAAATTAGGGTTTGTATCTATACTGAGATTTGGAGGACAAAGAACCGTTGGGCTGAATTCTGAAAAACTCGGGGGAGAATCTGCCATGGGCGAACGAAGGAGGATAGTTCCTAAATGATGAGTATTCTTACCTACTTTCATTGGGGATAGAATCATAACCCGTTTATTTTTATTTTATTGGGTTTTTCAATAACTTTCCTTTGGGGATTACCAGTCTGTGAAAGGCCCTGGTTAGAAGGCTTATGTTGATGGTTATCTATTGGTGGGTCTATTGGGGTAAAATCTATTAACAAAGGAGATTTAATCTCTATCGGAGTGACTGGTACCAAACTATTGTTATTATTTAAAGAAGCTTTAGAGGAACTCATAGCAAAAGGTGTTGTATTGCATTTTTCAGGGTCCTTCAATCTATCTGATGTGGAATCACATTTCAAATGTGCTTTGTCTTTCTTCTTGCTAACAATCCTTATTTCACTTTTTTTTTACCATGTTTCCCCTTATCAAAGGTTTGTTCCACATGTTTAGCAGTATTAGTACTCCACACTGGATCTACGTTAGGTCTATCATGATATGTGGCCCCCGGCTGGTGGTAATTTAGAGAATTGTTTGTATAAACTCTAGTTTTCTCAGACCACAGTTGTATATCAGGTCGATGTTATACTCTCGTGTTTTTCTGGGGTATATTTCTTGTTCTCTTGTATTCCCAAGGAAAAAAAAGTTTTTTGTTTATAGTTCACAAGATCTCTTTTCAATTTTCCAAATTTGCGAGAAAAGATGTTAATTTCAAGCATATTAGTGCAGATCAAAGCATAATCAAAATCCACTTTTTTTTACATAGGTCCACTATAAAAACGACTCTTTACAGTGCCAACAGCATTAACTCCCTTCTCTTTTCAATAATTGTATCAAGGATGAGGCTTGAGAAATTGTCTAACATAAGTAGCCACTCTCCAAAAAACCTATCGTCCCCGGGAAAAGCCGACCTAATGTTGACTCTCAAGACCCCTAAATATTCAAAAACATCCAGTCTATGGAGTGTCGCTACAAACTATTGACACTGTCTGTTAGATCACACTTTAAAGTCCCACTTAAATGAGGTTGTGTCTCTTGAAATGTCTCCCATTCTAAATCACCCTCAAAATAAGGGGATATTGATGGTGACCGTGTAATACCCAGATCTTTATGCATACTCAGCAGCGCTTTTAGGAATCTAGATGGTAATAAGGTCCATTCTCTCAGTGGCTCGGGTGGTAATAGTGTGCCCTCTCAGTGGCTTGGGTGGTAACAGTGTGCCCTTTTAGTGGCTTGGATGGTAACAGTGTGCTCTCTCAGTGGCTCCGGTGGTAATAGTGTGCTCTCTCAGTGGCACCGGTAGTAATAGTGTGTCCTCTCAGTGGCTTCTGCAGTAATAGTACCTCTTTAGTGGCCCCTGTAGTAATAGTACCCCCTTACAGGTGCCTCAGTAGTAATAGTGCCCCCTGTAATAATAGGGTCTTTTCTCAGTGGCCGCAACTAGTGGCCGCCCTAAAAGTGCCCTCTCAGTGGCTCCGGTGGTAATAATGTGCCCTCTCAGTGGCTCGGGAGATAATAGTGTGCTGTCTCAGTGGCTCTGGTGGTAATACTGTGCCTGTCTCAGTGGCTCTGGTGGTAATACTGTGCCTGTCTCAGTGGCTCGGGGGGTAATAGTGTGCCCTCTTAGTGTCTCCAGGGGCAAGAGTGTTCCCTCTCAGTGGCCCGGTGGTAATAGTGTGCTCTCTCCGTGGCTCCGGTGGTAATAGTGTGCCTGTCTCAGTGACTCAGGGGGTAGAAGTGTGCCCTCTTAGTGGCCCCTGTTGTAATAATGTGCTCTCTCAGTGGCCGTGGTAGCCATAATGTGCCCTCTCAGTGGGCCTAGTGGTAGTTGTGTGCCCTCTTAATGGGCCTAGTGGTAGTTGTATGTCCTCTTAGGCCTCATGTCCACTGGCAAAATCGAAACTGTGGATTTCCGCTGCGGAATCCGCATTCAATGTTGCCCGTAATGATCCTCTGCGGGCAATTAAATTGTAATTTGCACCCGCGGATGGCATTTTAATGGATTTGCGTTTTCTCCCGCACGTGAGAGAAAATGCAGCATGCTCCATTTTCTGCGGGTCTCACGTGCGGACAACTCCCGCAGGCTTCCATAGAAGCCTATGGAAGCCGTCCGGTCCCGTGGTACACCCGCAGCTGAATTTCTGCTCTCCGGCGCGGGAGAGCAGGAGTTCAAAAAGAAAAAAAAAGAGTGCATGGCGCATGCGCGCGGCACGCTGCCGGCGTGCCAAGCGCATCCGCCGGGCAGAGAGAAAGAAGATCCGGCCGCGACGGACAGGAACCCGCAGCATCCGGACAAGTAAGAAAAATCTATTTTCAGGCCTCATGTCCCCGGGAAAGGAGGGACCCGCTGCGAGATTCTGCATGGAGAATCCGCGCGAGCCCAAATTTCCTAGTGGACATGAGGCCTTAGTGCCTCGGGTGGTAGTTGTGTGTCCTCTCAGTGGCTCAGGTGGTAATAGTGCGCCCTCTCAGTGGCTCCGGTAGTAATAGTATGTGCTCAAAGGTTGGCCCTTTTAGTAATAATACTCCCTTTCAGGTGCCTCAGTAGTAATAGTGCCCCCTATAGTAATAATGTCTTCTCTCAGTGGCTCCAATAGCAATAGTGTGCTCTCTCAGTGGCTCTGGTAGTAGTAGTGTGCTTTCTCAGTGGCCCCAGTAGTAATAGTGTTCCCTCTCAGTGGCCCCAATAGTAAGTGTGCCCTCTCAGTGGCTCCAGTAATAATAGTGTGCCCTCTCAGTGGCTTCGGCAGTAATAGTGTTCCCTCTTAGTGGCCCCAATAGTAATAGTGTGCTCTCTCAGTGGCCGCAGTAGTAATAGTGTACAGTTTTAGTGGCCCCGGTAGTAATAATGTGCTCTCTCAGTGGCCCCAACTAGTAATAGTGTTCCCTCTCAGTGGCCCCAATTGTAAGTGTGCCCTCTCAGTGGCTCCAGTAATAATAGTGTGCCCTCTCAGTGGCTTCGGCAGTAATAGTGTTCCCTCTTAGTGGCCCCAATAGTAATAGTGTGCTCTCTCAGTGGCCCCAGTGGCAATAGTGTGCCCTCTCAGTGGTTCTGGTAGTAATAATGTGCCCTCTCCATGTCCCCGGTGGCTATAGGGTGCCCTCTCTGTGGGCCCTGGTGGCAACAGGGTGCCCTCTCCGTGGGCCCTGGTGGCAACAGGGTGCCCTCTCCTTGGGCCCTGGTGGCAATAGGGTGCCCTCTCCGTGGGCCCTGGTGGCAGTAGTGTGCCCTCTCCGTAGCTTCGGCAGTAATAGTGTTCCCTCTTAGTGGCCCCAATAGTAATAGTGTGCTCTCTCAGTGGCCGCAGTAGTAATAGTGTACAGTTTTAGTGGCCCCGGTAGTAATAATGTGCTCTCTCAGTGGCCCCAACTAGTAATAGTGTTCCCTCTCAGTGGCCCCAATAGTAATAATGTGCTCTCTCAGTGGCCCCAGTGGCAATAGTGTGCCCTCTCAGTGGTTCTGGTAGTAATAATGTGCCCTCTCCGTGTCCCCGGTGGCTATAGGGTGCCCTCTCTGTGGGCCCTGGTGGCAACAGGGTGCCCTCTCTGTGGGCCCTGGTGGCAACAGGGTGCCCTCTCCGTGGGCCCTGGTGGCAACAGGGTGCCCTCTCCGTGGGCCCTGGTGGCAACAGGGTGCCCTCTCCGTGGGCCCTGGTGGCAACAGGGTGCCCTCTCCGTGGGCCCTGGTGGCAACAGGGTGCCCTCTCCGTGGGCCCTTGTGGCAATAGGGTGTCCTCTCTCTGGGCCCTGGTGGCAGTAGTGTGCCCTCTCCGTAGGCCCCAGTGGCAATAGGGCACCCTCTCCGTAGGCCCCGGTGGCAATAGGGCGCCCTCTCAGTGGCTTCACTGGTAATAGTGTGCTCTCTCAGTGGCTTCTGCGGTAGTAGTGCGTCTTTAAAGGCCCCTGTAGTAATAGTATTCTCTTTCAGTTGCTCCGGTAGTAATAGTGTGCCCTCTCAGTGACTCCGGTAGTAATAGTGTGTTCTCTCAGTGGCTCCTGCAGTGATTGTGCCTCTTTAGTGGCTTTTGTAGTAATAGTACCTCCTTTCAGGTGCCTCAGTAGTAATAGTGCCCCCTGTAGTAATAGTGTCTACTCTCAGTGGCCCCAACTAGTCATAGTGTTCCCTCTTAGTGGCCCCAATAGTAATAGTGTGCCCTCTTGGTGGCCCCGGTAGTAATAGTGTGCCCTCTCGGTGGCCCCGGTAGTAATAGTGTGCCCTCTCGCTGGCCCTGGTAGTAATAGTGTGCCCTCTCTGTGGCCCCGGTAGTAAATTGTGTGCCCTCTCGGTGGCTTCTGCAGTATTAGTGCCTCTTTAGTGGCTCTTGCAGTAATAGTAGCTCCTTTCAGTTGCCTCAGTAGTAATAGTGCCCCCTGTAGTAATAGTGTCTACTCTCAGTGGCCCCAACTAGTCATAGTGTTCCCTCTCAGTGGCCCCAATAGTAATAGTATGCTCTCTCAGTGGCTCTTTTAGTAATAATGTGCCCTCTCGGTGGCGCCGGTAGTAATATTGTGCCATCTTAGTGGCCCTGGTGGCAATAGAGTTCCCTCTCAGTGGCCTCTGTGGCAATAGTTTTGTAATAGTGTGCTCTTTCAGTGGCCCCTGCAGTAATAGTGCCTCTTCAGTTACTCATGTAGTTATAGTATCCCCTTTCTGTGGCAACTGTAGTAATGATGTCCTCTCTCAGCAGCCAATAGTAGTAGTATTCAATATAAATGCCCTCCCCACCCTTGAACATCTGGCTGGGCAGCAACCATATGATCAAGCACAAAAAATCACCTTCAATTTCCGGTCTGAATGGCCTGATAAGGTATAATGGGTCAACGCACAGATGGAATATATGCCTGTGTGAATGGGCCCTTAGACTTTCAGCAGGTCAGTTATAAAGGATTCCAGCTATACAACATATTAGATTTTGTTGTATTCCTAGTCAATGGCAAACGCAGCTTCCAGCGGGTCACACATACCAAACTGTGAGAGTTCGTGTGAACGGTCAGCGACACAATGCTGAAATGGAGCCTATCCAGACATCTGTGTGCCAAACACGAGGGAAATGTTAGTATAATTTATTTATTGTACACACTTATATAGCTCTTATAAACCCAGTGAACAGCAGCTGGTTATAGTGTCCATCAGTAATGTAGGCCCTGGAGGAACCATTGGTGGGCTTATCTCATAGGCAGCACAAGGGAGGCTGCAGGTATGCTATGGCACAGCTGGATTTAAAGTTGGAGTTCTGTGGAAGAGCTGATGTAGGATTTGTGGTTGTCCCAGCTGGAGTAAGACTCTTATCAGAGTAGGAGACACTTGTGGCAGGTCTCTAGCAAGTAGTTAGCCTGTAGAATCCATCTAGGATGGTTGTTTCTTGCACTATAATGCCTCATGGCTAGATTCATGTGGAAGGACTTAATTCACTAAAGATTAGGCTGGCATCAGGAATGGCTGGCAGGGAGACCTAATAGGTGTCTGCAAGTATCTGAACGGCTGTCACAGTACAGAGGAATCGGCCCTATTCTTATTTGTACAAGGAGAGACTAGAAGCAATGGGATGAAACTAAAAATGTGATATTAGATGGTGAGGGTGATGAATGAGTGGAACCGGTTACCACGGGAGGTGGTGAGTTCTCCTTCAATGGAAGTCTTGAAACAAAGGCTGGATAGATATCTGTCTTGTATGATTTAGTAATCCTGCATTGAGCAGGGGGTTGGTCCTGATGACCCATTCTATGATTTTATGCTATTAAAGTAGTTGTCCAGTTGCCAGACTATTTTTTTAAATATACATCTAAATATGTTAAATTAATCTGTTATCTTCCCTGTCAATCCAGCGCTGCAGCCCTGTGATCTTTCTGGTCGTTCATTGGCTTTAGCCAATCGGAAGACGCAGCAGTCAGGTGTTGTTCTCCTGACATCATGGCTTCCAGGATCTGAGTTGTCATGCAAAGCAAACAGCACTTGACCGCTATTGGTGGTATCTGTTCCTAAACAAAGACTGGGAGGATTGCTGAGGAAGAGGACGGGAAAGTACTGTTGCTTTTGTTATTGTAACACATCTGGATCTGTACTTTTAGCCTAAGACTTTACAGTGACCTTTATGGTTTAAACGCATTTTATTTGGTCATACAATCAATCAATAAGAACAGTTTGGACATATGTATATCTTACACATAGTAACAACAGAAAAAATCTTGTTTATAAAACTTTCACTATATAAGTATAATAATAATAATAATCTTTATTTGTATAGCGCCAACTTATTCCGTAGCGCTTTCAGGCATGGATAAATGCAAAACAATACAACAATTGCAACAATTACAATGTGAGGTACATTGGGTTAGACACAAATGGGTTGAGGGAGGTACAGGTGGTGCAGGGGGTGGGGAACACAGGCAATAGAAAATTTCATGTACAGATCATTTATTAGAAGGCAAACAGGGCTGGGCACCATAGGGAGGGGTGAGGGACTAGGTCAGGAGATTTGGTATGCTTCCCTGAAGAGGTGCATTTTTAAGGCACGTCTGAAATTTCGTGCATCAGTAATTGTCCGGATGCCTTGGGGTAGAGCATTCTAGAGGATGGGTGCTGCTCTGGTGAAGTCCTGTAGGCGAGCATGTGAGGTTCGTATTACAGGAGTGTTTAGTCTGAGTGTGTTAGCCGATCGGAGTGAGCGAGCTGGGTGGTGTACTGACAGGAGGGAGGCGATGTATGGTGGTGCAGCGCTATGCAGAGCTTTGTCAGTGAGGTAGAGGAGTTTAAATTTAGTTCTGCAGTGGATGGGGAGCCAATGCAGCGACTGGCATAATGCAGAGGCGTCTGAATAACGACTGGATAGAAAAATGAGTCTAGCTGCTGCATTTAGTATGGATTGGAGTGGAGCGAGTCTAGTGCGGGGGAGGCTGATGAGTAGCGAGTTGCAATTGTCAAGCCGGGAGTGGATGAGGGCAACCACGAGTGTCTTTAGCGTGTCCGTGGTTAGCAACGGACGTATTTTAGCAATATTTCTGAGGAGCATGTGGCATGTTTGGGCCAGAGATTGGATATGGGGGGTAAAGGAGAGGTCAGAGTCCAGTGTGAGCCCAAGGCATCAGGCATGCCGTCTGGGGATTATGATGGTGCCAGACAAAGACCTGTTGCACCAGGTCAAAACGTTGCAGCTTTTTTATGAATTGGACCGGGGAATAAAGAGGAGGATTCTTTTTGTATAAAAATTCCAGAGTGCTCGTTCTATTTTTCAATTGAAGCTCTTCTGTCGTGGTGGGGATCTACAAGTCCAGATCCATTGAGGGACCGTGCACCAGGTGTTTTTCCACATTTCCTTTGGCTAAAGGTTGTGCTGCTCTCCACCTCTCTTGATTATTCGGTTTGTCCAATTGGGGAAGTATAGATAGAGAAGAGAAGGGGACCAAGGACCGAGCCCTGGGGTACCCCAACAGCGAGAGGATGTGGAGCAGAGATAGAACCAGCAAAGGAAACACTGAAAGAGCGGTCAGTGAAGTAGGAAGAAAACCAGGAGAGAGCAGTATCCTTTAGACCAATAGAGTGGAGCATAGTGAGAAGGAGATTATGGTCGACAGTGTCAAATGCAGCAGACAGGTCAAGGAGGATTAGTAGGGAGTAATCACCTCTCGACTTTGCAGCCATCAGGTCATTTGTTACTTTTGTAAGGGCAGTTTCGGTCGAGTGTAGAGAGCGGAAACCAGACTGGAGGGGGTCGAGGAGTGAGTTGTCAGAGAGAAAGCGAGTAAGGCGGGAGTAGACCAGGCGTTCCAGTAATTTGGAGATGAAGGCGAGGTTTGAGGCGGGTCGGTAGTTGGCAGCATCAGTTGGGTCCAGGGTTGGTTTTTTTAAGCGGAGGGGATATAATGGAGTGTTTGAATGAGGAGGGAAAAGTGCGAGAGGTTAGGGAGAGGTTGCAGATTGTAGTGAGGTGAGTAATGAGAGCTGGGAAAAGGGACTGGAGGAGGTGAGAAGGGAGAGGGTCGCTAGCGCAGGTGGTGGGGCGGGCAGCGGAAAGGAGCCTTCTTCCTCTGTCGTTGGTTCTAACGTAGATAGTGAGTAGGTGCTGGATGCAGTGCTGATGAAACTGGGATCATGGCTAACCATGCAGCTTTCAGAGATTTCTTTTTGAATGTTGTCGATTTTTTCTTTGAAATAGGCAGCTAGTTCTCCAGCAGTCAGGTCTGTCGCAGGAGCCTGTTCTTTGGGGCTGAGGAGGGAGTGAAAGGTTTCAAAGAGTTGTTTGGGGTTGTGGGATAGTGAGGAGACAAGGGAGGTGAAATAAACTTGTTTGGCATAGTGAAGGGCTAGGTTATAAGTTTTAAGCATGAATTTGAAGTGGAGGAAGTCTGCCGGCAACTTTGACTTTCTCCACAGCCGCTCGGCGCACCTAGAGCACCGCCGGATGAAGCGTGTTTGGGACGTGAGCCAGGGTTGCCGTGGTCTGCGTTTGATGGCTCGAGTCATGGGTGGTGCCGCTTCATCCAGGGCACGGCTGAGGGTGGTGTGGTAGTATTCGGCTGCCAGGTTAGGGCAGGGGAGGAGAGAGATAGGGGATAGGGAGGACTGAATAGTTTCGGGAAACTGTTTAGTGCGGACGGACTGGAGGTTCCTAGAGGTGCGATAGATAGGAGGGTCAGGAGAGATGCTAGGGTGCCTGATGGAGAAAGAGAGAAGGTTGTGATCTGAGAGTGGAAGGGGGGAGTTAGTAAAGTGAGAAGCAAAGCAGAGACGGAGGAAAACTAAATCGAGAGTGTTACCATCTCTATGAGTGGGGGAGTCAGAGATTAGTGATAAGCCAAGGGAAGAGGTAAGTGTTAAAAGCCGGGAGGCAGATGAGGAGCTAGAGTCGTTAGTAGGGATGTTAAAATCACCAAGGATGAGGGTTGGGATTTCACAGGATAGGAAGTGGGGGAGCCAGGCAGCAAAGTGGTCTAGGAACAAGTGGGCGGGACATGGGGGGGGGGGTAAATAACTGCAACACGCAGAGGCAGTGGGTGGAAGAGTCGCAGGGTGTGGACTTCGAAGGAGTGGAAGGTAAGCGAGGGAGCTGAGGGAATGACCTGGAAGGTACAGTTTGGGGAGAGGATGATGCCTACTCCTCTGCCGCGTCTGTCATCCGATCTGGGGGTGTGGGAGAACTGCAGGCCATCATAGGACAATGCAGCGGGGGAGGTAGAATTGGACTGCTGTATCCAAGTTTCCATGAGGGCAAGCAAGTTCAAGCGTTTACTGGTGAAAAAGTCATGGATAGTTTGGAGTTTATTACATGCAGACTGGGAGTTCCATAGGGCGCATTTGAATGGGGCAGGGGGGGCATTTTGGTAGAGAACAGTACAGAGTGGGCCTGGCTTGGGGGATATGTTCCCTGTGGCTAGGAGTAGCAGGGTAGCAAGGGTGAGCGCATGGTTAGGGGATTTGTGTGGGTGGCTGAGGTGTTTCTTTGCAGTATTGGGGGGTTGAAGGTGTCTTAGGAAGTTGAACAGTGCCTGGGAGCCATACATAGGTGAGGAGAGGAGGGAGGGGCTGATGTGGATGGAGTGTGTTGGGCCTGGGCGTTGGAAGAAAGTGTTAAGGCTTGAAAAGAGGATAGTGAAGGAGATTAGTGCAAAGAGGAGAGTATTTTCCTCCAGACTTTGGACAGTTGTGGATGTTACCTGGCTCCTGCTCTGTCTCACTGCGCTGTATAACTGCATCATTCGACAGCATAAGACACTTGTTGCTGGACACTTAGTGCTGGAGACATCAGGTGAGGCAGCCTCTGGTGAGGCATGGAGATGGAGGATAGAACTGGCTTTAAAGTTCTGGCTACAGGACTTCCGCTGGGAGTGGCTTGTTACATTTCACTAGTCTACCAGCTGACCCACCTTTAGATGGCTAATGAACAAGATGGGGGGGGGTTTATTACCCTCTTACAAAAACAAACTGTGTCCAGCAACACTAAGATGAGACGGGAAGAAAGGTATTTGGGGGAGGTGATGTGGAAAATACATATAGTACAAATAGTGTCAATTCAATTTATATAAAGCAATGGGACATACCATTGCGCACAGACTATGACAAATTTAAAGGTTTCACAGCAGATTCAGTAGAAGGAAGGCGGAGCAATCAAATTCAGATGAAGTGAAGCAATGGATGATTGAAACATACTGTACCTGTTGGTGAAAGAGAGAAGGTAAGTAACGAGTTTTCCATATATAAAGCTATATGCAACATCAACTAGTTTATGGGATGTCCTGAAAAGGAAAGCCTATGTTGGTATAAAATATCGGGATATAGAGTGTTTACGGTGACCTTTAATTGTATTGTGGTCTCAGTGAAATCACAGGTTAGGGTATGTTCACACGACATAACTGACTAGGTGGAAATAATCTGTGTCAAAATGCTCCCCTTTTGAGGCGTTGATACGCGTCCCAGTATTGGCTGTCTGCAGTTGTGTAATTTCTCTGAGGACAGCATGCTGTGTGAATATGATAGTGGCTATTAATAACTGCCCTTTCAGCTTACCTAGGAATCAGGCTGCTTGCGTAGTACCTGTATTAACTCACACTTTTGTATCATACCCTTTCAGCTTGCTTAGCTAACATACACTTAAAGGGGTTGTCCCGCGCCAAAACGTTTTTTGTTTTTTTTCAATAGCCCCCCCGTTCGGCGCGAGACAAACCCGATGCAGGGGTTTAAAAAAAAAAAAACGGATAGTACTTACCCGAATCCCCGCGCTCCGGTGACTTCTTACTTACCTTGCGAAGATGGCCGCCGGGATCTTCACCCTCGGTGGACCGCAGGTCTTCTGTGCGGTCCATTGCCGATTCCAGCCTCCTGATTGGCTGGAATCGGCACACGTGATGGGGCGGAGCTACGAGGAGCAGCTCTCTGGCACGAGCGGCCCCATTCAGAAGGGAGAAGACCGGACTGCGCAAGCGCGTCTAATCGGGCGATTAGACGCTGAAAATTAGACGGCACCATGGAGACGAGGACGCTAGCAACGGAACAGGTAAGTGAATAACTTCTGTATGGCTCATAATTAATGCACAATGTACATTACAAAGTGCATTAATATGGCCATACAGAAGTGTATACCCCAACTTTGTTTCGCGGGACAACCCCTTTAAGGCCCATTTAGACGGGATGAATGCCGGGCAAACAATGCTGTTGCACGGGAGCTAGTATCGCTGGCTCGCAGCGGGGAGGCTGGAGGAGATTTGTCTCCTCCGCCCCTCTCCATTCACTAAACATAGTGGCTGTTCAGTACTGAACGGCTGCTATTTACACTGAACGCTCATTGTTCAGCTCATTGTCCATTGTTTATGCAGCATAAATGATGGACAATGAGCATTCAATGTAAATAGCAGCTGTTCAGTATTGAACAGCCGCTATGTTAAGTGAATGGAGAGGGGCAGGTAGAGCAAGGAGTAACTTGCTCTACCTTTAAAAAAGACATAGACAAACTGGAGGAAGTTCAGAGAAGAGTTACCAGGATGGTGAGCGGTCTGCAAATCATGTCCTATGAAGAACGGTTAAAGGATCTGGGAATGTTTAGCTTGCAGAACAGGAAGCTGAGAGGAGACTTAATAGCTGTCTACAAATATCTGAAGGGCTGTCACAGTGCAGAGGGATCAGCCCTATTCTCATTTGCACAAGGAAAGACTAGAAGCAATGGGATGAAACTGAAAGGGAGGAGACACAGATTAGACATTAGACAGTGAGGGGGATCAATGAGTGGAACAGGTTACCACGGGAGGTGGGGAGTTCTCCTTCAATGGAAGTGTTCAAACAAAGGTTGGACAAATATCTGCCTGGGATGATTTAGTGAATCTTGCACTGTGCAGGGGGTTGGACCCGATGACCCTGGAGGTCCCTTCCAACTCTATGACAAGTCTATGACAACCAATTATTATTTTTCATTTTAATGCCCTCATAAAGGATACAATCAATAGCAAACAAGTCTTTTCTCGTTTTTCGGCTGGGCACAGGGCATTAATCAGGGATGAGTGTCTGAAACTGTGATCCATCTGTGAGTGCAACAGGATCTTTACCCTCAGTAGCCCGCTGCACCCACAGATGGTGCTGACGGCTGTTTCAGCTCATTACATTACCCATTCCTTCTGGATTTTTGTATAGGACAGTAATAAGTGGTATACAATCCTTATCCAGGAATTTTCTTACCAAGCTGAGCACATTCATCCTCAATACTCTTCCCAGCTTCTTCCAGGATCTTCTTGGAGACACTTGTAAAGGATGGCGATAACTTTGTAGAGATTTGCTGTAACTGATTTCATTGACTTCCACGGCACAGCTGTTTTCAAACACTTTTTATCTATGCTTAAATTTGCAGACCCAAGCCTGAAGGTACAGCCCCACATGGCAGTCACTGCCGTGCTGCAACAGCTGGGTTGCAGCAGCGATGCGACCGAGAACCCTGCCGCCGGTGATGCAGGTCTGTGCAGCTTGCTAATGTATTAAGTGTTCACTAGCTGTAGGTTGTTAATATGTGTGCTTTGCCTAAGTTGATTCATGGCCTGATATCGCCCTGGCATTCTTTCTGAAACCTTTTGGATGTGAGGCATTTTCACAAGGGAACTGCCTCGCATCAGTGTTGGAGTTCACTTTTTCCCCGCCACGGCTGTCACAATGTTCTCCCATTGTTTTCATTGGGGCCGGCGCTACTGCCGCCGGCCCCATTGAAAACATATGGAAGCCCCTGGGTGCGACAGCCTCGCATCCCTGCGGGGGTTCCATACATTCCTGCCTCGGCTGTCACAGACGTGGCAGGAGATTGCGATGTTCTCCGCTGTTTTCAATGGGGCCGATGCTGCTCAATCACTACACATAGCACTGACAACAGCTCTATAAATACCTGTTTTCAGATTAAATGTCTCATTGGTTGAGTTAACAATGACGTCGGTGTCTTCCTTGGTTATGTCTCCCATCTTCACCTGATAAGTGATGGATCCTATCTTCAGTTCATGAATGCTTGCTGATGGGGAGCTAACGGTCCCAAATAAACCTGCAGACAGACTCATTTAAAGAGGTTATTCCCATGAATCAGTCTCATACCAAAAGTCCAGGAAAGCTGTGTATAGAGGTTTTAAAGACTATTGCAGTGTCTCTGGCATAAAAATACCGTTACTATCATTTTCGTTAGTCTCCCTTGGTGCTGTTGGAGTTTGGCTCTGGGTAGAATTGGTCTCCTTGCCCCTCTGGCAGCTAGCAAAGTTTATTCTTACTTTCCCTGCAGAAAGTCTTCTTAGCTATACTGCCATATATTGCACAGATTTCTTCCACTATAGTTAACAAAATCCACTAATTATCTTCGGTGGTCGCTGTATGATACTTCACCGTATGGAATTCCAGCATTTATTGTTCCCTTAGAGATAACCGCTGGTCATCAGCAGAATCAGCAGAGGGTGCAAATCAAGGGTTGCTGATGACAAAAGACCAAAGTGCCAGTCCCTTTTTCCCCACAGTACCAGGCAGTGTTACTCTGAGATTTGTCTGACTTCTTCTTACTGGCGGGATCTTTGGTCTTTTTTTCAAGTTCAGTAGAAAATGCCTAAAAGCAACAAGATTACAGAGTGAAAGAAAGTCCTTCATGGGAGTCACCTATATCGCTTTATAATGCAGGATTGTCCACACTGCTGTCAGAGGCACCGGCGACACTCTTGGCAGAGTTGACTGAAAGCATAGCACTGGCATTATAAGCCAGTGAGGTCCAGTGAGAACCAGTCGTATCTAACATATAACAGATCCAGCAGGGTATTGTGGCTTCCCTTATAAACTAAAGCCACAGACAAAGTCTGACTAGAGCCTTATGCAAAGAAGCATTATAAGTCTGCATGCTGACGGCTCATTCGGCTAACAGTGATGTTTCTCCATAATCATGCAATCAGCAGGTGAGCGTGCATTTCTGAGTCAAAAGGTGTCCTCCTGTTTGGACAATCCCTACTTATTAGGATAGTACTTTGACAATAAACTGATTATAACCCCTAGCGATCAGCTATAGTTTGTGGGGAACCTACCAGTAAGTGTTCAGTTTCCCTGCAGTGCCCCCACAGGTAAAATGAAGCATTACACAGTGCCCATTCATATCAATGTGTTGTCTGTGTTACGGTGCCTACCCACTATCGTTTTTTTTTTTTCTTGGGCTATGAGAGCCAGTGAAAACACACGCCTCACAGCACAAAGAAAACTCTGCTATATCACTAAATGCTTTCAATGGGGTCGGCAGCAGCAGTGTCAGCCCCATTGAAAACATAGGGAGTATATCGCGGACTTCTGCCACAGCTGTGAGAGTTGTGGCAGAAGTCCAGGATGCTATCCCATTGCTTTGAATGGGGTCGGAGCTGTTGCAGCCCCATTGAAAGCAGTGGGTTGCAGGCAATCCCCGCAGTAATGATTTTCGGGGAGGGGCTTGAAATTTAAGCCCTTCCCTGAAAATCATCCCTAGCTGGTGAAAAAAATTATACACTCACCTCTCCGCCGATTAGGCGCATCATGAATGGCTGAGCGTTGCCTGTGATTGGCTGAGCACTCAGCCAATCAGGATAGCCCTTTCAGGAGACGGTATTTTTATTTAATGCTAAGTGCAAAAGTAAGTGTACCCCTATGTGATGTACCTAATCTAATTCTCAGCCAATCAGCGCAGCCCTTTCAGGAGGCAGTATTTTTATTTGATGCTAAGTGCAAAAGTAAATGTACCCCTATGTAATGTAGCTAACCTAATTCTCTAACTTTCCGGTGTCGTACAAACTTGAAATTTGGCAAAAACATTCTTTAGGTTCTAAATAGCAAAATCAAGAGGGTTGCAACTTGATTGTTGCGGTGGTTCTGGGATTGCTGCCATGCCGATAGTCTGGTGCAGGTTTTGCAGGTGGTTCTCCATCTTCTGGTCCTGGTGGGTGTGGTATTAGGTGAGACATGCTTAACCGCACCTGAGGCTAATTGTCAGGCTATTTAGTCTGGCTGAGGCTGGACAGAATTGCCGTTAAATCTTCAGTCTAGCTGGTCTCAGTCAAAGCTCTCTTCTGGATTGTTTATTTGCCTGATGCTTCCAAGCTAAGTTTGTGTTTATTTTCTATTTGTGTTTGTTTCCCCTGTCCCACATAGGGATAACTAAGGGCCGAGGTACAAGATCAGGTACGCCCTTGTCAGGGCGAATTGCCTGCATTTAGGCAGGTCCCAGTCCCTGAGGTTATTTTGATAGGGAAAGAGTTCCCATATTTTGGTTTGTTTTTGATGTCAAACAGGTTGCGCACATTTGTGCGAGATCTGCAGGTTACGGATCCAGCATGTCCTGGGTGGATGTGACATTGATTATACTGGCACAACCATTCTTTAGCTTGTAAATAGGAAAAATAAAGGGGTTGCAACTTCAATATTCAATTTTAAGTGTAAAAAACTGTGAGAATCCGCGATACATGAGATATACACTACCGTTCAAAAGTTTGGGGTCACATTGAAATGTCCTTATTTTTGAAGGAAAAGCACTGTACTTTTCAATGAAGATAACTTTAAACTAGTCCTAACTTTAAACAAATGCACTTTATACATTGCTAATGTGGTAAATGACTATTCTAGCTGCAAATGTCTGGTTTTTTGTGCAATATCTACAAAGGTGAATAGAGGCCCATTTCCAGCAACTATCACTCCAGTGTTCTAATGGTACAATGTGTTTGCTCATTGGCTCAGAAGGCTAATTGATGATTAGAAAACCCTTGTGCAATCATGTTCACACATCTGAAAACAGTCTAGCTCGTTGCAGAAGCTACAAAACTGACCTTCCTGTGAGCAGATTGAGTTTCTGGAGCATCACATTTGTGGGGTCAATTAAACGCTCAAAATGGCCAGAAAAAGAGAACTTTCATCTGAAACTCGACAGTCTATTCTTGTTCTTAGAAATGAAGGCTATTCCATGCGAGAAATTGCTAAGAAATTGAAGATTTCCTACAACGGTGTGTACTACTCCCTTCAGAGGACAGCACAAACAGGCTCTAACCAGAGTAGAAAAAGAAGTGGAAGGCCGCGTTGCACAACTAAGCAAGAAGATAAGCACATTAGAGTCTCTAGTTTGAGAAACAGACGCCTCACAGGTACCCAACTGGCATCTTCATTAAATAGTACCCGCAAAACACCAGTGTCAACATCTACAGTGAAGAGGCGGCTGCGCGATTTTGGGCTTCAGGGCAGAGTGGCAAAGAAAAAGCCATATCTGAGACTGGCCAATAAAAGAAAAAGATTAAGATGGGCAAAAGAACACAGACATTGGACAGAGGAAGACTGGAAAAAAGTGTTGTGGACGGATGAATCCAAGTTTGAGGTGTTTGGATCACAAAGAAGAACGTTTGTGAGACGCAGAACAAATGAAAAGATGCTGGAAGAATGCCTGACGCCATCTGTTAAGCATGGTGGAGGTAATGTGATGGTCTGGGGTTGCTTTGGTGCTGGTAAGGTGGGAGATTTGTACAGGGTAAAAGGGATTCTGAATAAGGAAGGCTATCACTCCATTTTGCAACGCCATGCCATACCCAGTGGACAGCGCTTGATTGGAACCAATTTCATCCTACAACAGGACAATGACCCTAAACACACCTCCAAATTGTGCAAGAACTATTTACAGCAGAAGCAGGCAGCTGGTATTCTATCGGTAATGGAGTGGCCAGCGCAGTCACCAGATCTGAACCCCATTGAGCTGTTGTGGGAGCAGCTTGACCGTATGGTACGCCAGAAGTGCCCATCCAACCAATCCAACTTGTGGGAGATGCTTCTAGAAGCGTGGGGTGCAATTTCACAAGCTTACCTCAACAAATTAACAGCTAGAATGTCAAAGGTGTGCAATGCTGTAATTGCTGCAAAAGGAGGATTCTTTGACGAAAGCAAAGTTTGATGTAAAAACAATGTTATTTCAAATACAAATCATTATTTCTAACCTTGTCAATGTCTTGACTCTATTTTCTATTCATTTCACAACGCATGGTGGTGAATAAGTGTGACTTTTCATGGAAAACACAAAATTGTTTGGGTGACCCCAAACTTTTGAACGGTAGTGTAGTTCTTTTCTCAGAAACCATAAAGTCGAGGAAAATTATATGTATACTGAGGAGAATCTACCTCACCTTTATGTGTAATTAGAAAATCTTGCTGTGCGCTCAAATAAGAGAACTGTAGCAGTAATTTGGGTACTCATTCTGAAGGGGGAGGTTCCCCAGTGGATTGTGGTGTTTCTCCTCCCTTAGGGTCCCAAGATGGCCTGTCAATGTGTCAAAATGGTCCTCCGTCGAGATGATGGATTCTCACCCAGGAGTGGTAACATCTTCTTTATTCCATAAAACTCAGGTTTGTAAATCAACAAGTGTCATCCCTCCCTCAGGAGGTCTAACGACAGATGCAACGCGTTTCGGCCACTGGGGAACCTCCCCCTTCAGAGTGAGTACCCAAATTACTGCTACAGTTCTCTTATTTGAGCGCACAGCAAGATTTTCTAGTTATATTTTTCATCCCCATTATCGTTCATTTTGGGGGGTTGTTTGTTTCATTTGCATATGCTGCTCTCCATGTACTGTGGATTATAAGAGGACCAGAGATTTTTCGTACATCCATCAAGTCCACCAGGCGCTGTCCTTACTATACATTGTATTACCTCTATGTGTATAAACTGAGAAGAATCTACCCGCATTGCGCCACCAGAAACACAGGTTCTATAATTTCCTAATAATTACTAGTGGCGCTATATAATGCAGTGGTATCTCACCTTAATAGTTTCCGTGTCACTCGGGTGCAGCATGAAAGTCACTTCTTTAAGATGCCCATGGTTTCCTTTGCTGCTGAAGTTGAGGCACTCTTCATACATTATAGCGGCAACAGTGTTTTGGGGAAATCTTAGAATTCCAGTTCCCATAGCGGGGAATGATATTGATGGCATGTGATTCTCCTCTGCGGCTTGCAAGCAATCATTTATAATCTTCCTTAAAATCTGTTATAAAACATGTGATGCTGATTACATACAGAAGAGCAGCTGCTGAGGTTCAGTATCTCCTGAAGGGGTATTCCCATCATAGACATGGGATATGCCGCAAGTGTCTGGTAGGTTCAGGTCCGGTATAAATCTCCAGAATCCCTGCCTCTGGCTGCTACATCCAGGCGAAGAATGAATGGCAAAATACCCTGGCTCTCTATTAACCTTCCGGTCTTAGGGGCAAAATTTGTCTCTGGACAACAGTAGGGGGCTTCGCTCACTATTTTGTACACAGTGTGCATCAGTACTTAGACACTTCATCTTGCTTTTGGATTGGCCAGCACTGTTCATGTGAGCAGTACTGGCCAATCAGGCCAGTCTGAGTATCATATCGTGTCTTAAGTGCTGTGCCATCTTAAAAGACCAAAAAAGAATTCTTAGAACCACCAGATCTGTGAGAAAACTGCTAGAAAGGAGAGCGGGAGCTAATATTACTCCCCCTTTCCAGTTTGTAACAAATTTTGTCCTGAGCTCGGAGGATTTATATGCAGTCATTGATTTAATGTGCAAATGTTCGTCCATCATTCCTTTCATTCCTCCTGGATGCGCTTGCCTCTTCACTAGACTAGTTGAAACTTTCTTCTAGAGAACGGTGCAAGTCCCAGACATCATAAATTGCTATGATGTGCCCCCGTGTGGTGCAGAGTGCTAAGCAGTCCTAAGCTCTTGCTCATGACCTGAAGGTTACGACTTCAATCCCTGAATGGTTTAGGTAGCCGGCTCAAGGTTTACTCAGTCTTCCATCCTTCCAAGGTTAGTAAAATGAGTACCCACTTTAGTGGGGGGTACTAAATAAATTACTTGAAAGCGCTACAGAATAAGTTGGCGCTATACAAATAACAAGATTTATTGTTATTTTTTATTATGGGAATAGGCCTTTAAAAGAAAACATTCATAATAGTGGAAGTCTCATGATAGGAAGTCAGAGGCTTTGGGTGTTACTGTAGTAGTGAGAGCAACAAAAAGTGTCATTATATAAAATCTATTCAGAGATGTTTTTACGTCCTAGCTAAGTGGGCTTTAATCCTAGAGGACTTAAAAATGTGCATCCTCTGAGGATTAAAGCCACGTGGGCTGGGGATGTGACAGCCCACACTGTCAGTTCCCAGACGTAGTCGACAACATAAAGCTGTCATGTGGGGCCGCTGGGAGCCTCTCCCCCCCCCCAGTAATGCGATCGGCGCTCTCTGATCGCATTAAAGTTAAAAAAAAGTGAAAGAAAGTCAGCTCCCCTTACGCATCGCATTCATGAGGGGCGTTGAAACTACTCATCTCCCTCCTCTGTGATGTCCCGTGATGATCTGGTCCAGAAAGGACCCTACCCCGCCTTCTGCGCATGCGTGCCAAGGGAGGATGGTGGCGCATGTGCAGAAGAGGTGATCGCCACAGGACATTTCAAATAGCCTGGTTCCTGGCAACTGAAGATAGCCGGGAAGCAGGAGACATCACCGGGACCACAGTGAGTGTTCCCTGTGCCTGTGATTGCCGCTATCCATTGGAAAGTTTAAAAAAAGGCAAATAAAGTTAAAGTTTTACCTCCCCTCATGGATCTGATTCATGAGGGGAGGTGAAAATACTCACCCTGGTCCTCCGCGATGACCTGGTCTTCCAGGACCTGAAGTCCCCTTCTGCGCATGCACGCCTGACGTCAGAGGGGCTCTCGCCCCGGCAAATTTAAAATCCCTCTGCTCCTGGCTACCATGTGTAGCTAGTAGCAGAGAGATGTCACCGGGGACCGCTGTATACATTTACGTGGCAGAAGTATTGGCAGACCCCAGTAACATTTATGTAGCAGCAGTATAGGCAGACCCCAGTATCAGTTCTGTAGCAGCAGTATAGGCAGACCCCAGCACCATTTCTGTAGTAGAAGTATAGGCAGACCCCTATAACATTTACGTGGCAGAAGTATTGGCAGACCCTAGTAACATTTATGTAGCAGCAGTATAGGCAGACCCCAGTATCAGTTCTGTAGCAGCAGTATAGGCAGACCGCAACACCATTTCTGTAGTAGAAGTATAGGCAGACCCCTGTAACATTTATGTGGCAGCAGTATAGGCAGACCCCAGTATCAGTTCTTGTAGCAGAAGTATAGGCAGACCCCTGTAACATTTAAGTGGCATCAGTATAGGCAGACCCCTGTAACATTTATGGAGCAGCAGTATAGGCAGACCCCTGTAACATTTACGTGGCAGCAGTATAGGCAGAACCCTGTAACATTTATGGAGCAGAAGTGTAGGCAGACCCGTGTAACATTTACGTGGCAGAAGTATAGGCAGACCCCAGTAACATTCTTGTAGCAGCAGTATAGGCAGACCCCTGTAACATTTACGTGGCAGAAGTATTGGCAGACCCCAATAACATTTATGTAGCAGCAGTATAGGCAGACCCCAGTGTCAGTTCTGTAGCAGCAGTATTGGCAGACCCCAGCAACATTTCTGTAGTAGAAGTATAGGCAGACCCCGGTAACATTTACGTGGCAGCAGTATAGGCAGACCCCAGTAACATTCTTGTAGCAGAAGTATAGGCAGACCCCTGGAACATTTAAGTGGCAGCAGTATACGCAGACCGCAGTAACATTCTTGTAGCAGAAGTATAGGTAGACCCCTGTAACATTTAAGTGGCAGCAGTATAGGCAGACCCCTGTAACATTTATGGAGCAGCAGTATAGGCAGACCCCTGTAACATTTACGTGGCAGCAGTATAGGCAGACCCCAGTAACATTCTTGTAGCAGAAGTGTAGGCAGACCCGTGTAACATTTATGTGGCAGAAGTATTGGCAGACCCCAGTAACATTTATGGAGCAGCAGTATAGGCAGACCCCAGTATCAGTTCTGTAGCAGCAGTATAGGCAGACCCATGTAACATTCTTGTAGCAGAAGTATAGGCAGACCCCTGTAACATTTAAGTGGCAGCAGTATAGGCAGACCCCTGTAACATTTATGGAGCAGCAGTATAGGCAGACCCCTGTAACATTTACGTGACAGCAGTATAGGCAGACCCCTGTAACATTCTTGTAGCAGCAGTATAGGCAGACCCCTGTAACATTTACGTGGCAAAAGTATTGGCAGACCCCAGTAACATTTATGTAGCAGCAGTATAGGCAGACCCCAGTATCAGTTCTGTAGCAGCAGTATAGGCAGACCCCAGCACCATTTCTGTAGTAGAAGTATAGGCAGACCCCTGTAACATTTACGTGGCAGAAGTATAGGCAGACCTCTGTAACATTTATGTGGCAGCAGTATAGGCAGACCCCAGTAACATTCTTGTAACAGAAGTATAGGCAGACCCCTGTAACATTTACGTGGCAGAAGTATTGGCAGACCCTAGTAACATTTATGTAGCAGCAGTATAGGCAGACCCCAGTATCAGTTCTGTAGCAGCAGTATAGGCAGACCGCAACACCATTTCTGTAGTAGAAGTATAGGCAGACCCCTGTAACATTTATGTGGCAGCAGTATAGGCAGACCCCAGTATCAGTTCTTGTAGCAGAAGTATAGGCAGACCCCTGTAACATTTAAGTGGCATCAGTATAGGCAGACCCCTGTAACATTTATGGAGCAGCAGTATAGGCAGACCCCTGTAACATTTACGTGGCAGCAGTATAGGCAGAACCCTGTAACATTTATGGAGCAGAAGTGTAGGCAGACCCGTGTAACATTTACGTGGCAGAAGTATAGGCAGACCCCAGTAACATTCTTGTAGCAGCAGTATAGGCAGACCCCTGTAACATTTACGTGGCAGAAGTATTGGCAGACCCCAATAACATTTATGTAGCAGCAGTATAGGCAGACCCCAGTGTCAGTTCTGTAGCAGCAGTACTGGCAGACCCCAGCAACATTTCTGTAGTAGAAGTATAGGCAGACCCCGGTAACATTTACGTGGCAGCAGTATAGGCAGACCCCAGTAACATTCTTGTAGCAGAAGTATAGGCAGACCCCTGTAACATTTAAGTGGCAGCAGTATACGCAGACCGCAGTAACATTCTTGTAGCAGAAGTATAGGTAGACCCCTGTAACATTTAAGTGGCAGCAGTATAGGCAGACCCCTGTAACATTTATGGAGCAGCAGTATAGGCAGACCCCTGTAACATTTACGTGGCAGCAGTATAGGCAGACCCCAGTAACATTCTTGTAGCAGAAGTGTAGGCAGACCCGTGTAACATTTATGTAGCAGCAGTATAGGCAGACCCCAGTATCAGTTCTGTAGCAGCAGTATAGGCAGACCCATGTAACATTCTTGTAGCAGAAGTATAGGCAGACCCCTGTAACATTTAAGTGGCAGCAGTATAGGCAGACCCCTGTAACATTTATGGAGCAGCAGTATAGGCAGACCCCTGTAACATTTACGTGACAGCAGTATAGGCAGACCCCTGTAACATTCTTGTAGCAGCAGTATAGGCAGACCCCTGTAACATTTACGTGGCAAAAGTATTGGCAGACCCCAGTAACATTTATGTAGCAGCAGTATAGGCAGACCCCAGTATCAGTTCTGTAGCAGCAGTATAGGCAGACCCCAGCACCATTTCTGTAGTAGAAGTATAGGCAGACCCCTGTAACATTTACGTGGCAGAAGTATAGGCAGACCTCTGTAACATTTATGTGGCAGCAGTATAGGCAGACCCCAGTAACATTCTTGTAACAGAAGTATAGGCAGACCCCTGTAACATTTAAGTGGCAGCAGTATAGGCAGAGCCCTGTAACATTCTTGTAGCAGAAGTATAGGCAGACCCCTGTAACATTTAAGTGGCAGCAGTATAGGCAGACCCCAATAACATTCTTGTAGCAGAAGTATAGGCAGACCCCTGTAACATTTACGTGGCAGCAGTATAGGCAGCCCCTAGTAACATTCTTGTAGCAGAAGTATATGCAGACCCCTGTAACATTTAAGTGGCAGCAGTATAGGCAGACCCCTGTAACATTTATGGAGCAGCAGTATAGGCAGACCCCTGGAACATTTATGGAGTAGCAGTATAGGCAGACCCCTGTAACATTTACGTGGCAGCAGTATAGGCAGACCCCAGTAATATTCTTGTAGCAGAAGTGTAGGCAGACCCCTGTAACATTTACGTGGCAGAAGTATTGACAGACCCCAGTAACATTTATGTAGCAGCAGTATAGGCAGACCCCAGTATCAGTTCTGTAGCAGCAGTATAGGCAGACCCCAGCACCATTTCTGTAGTAGAAGTATAGGCAGGCCCCTGTAACATTTACGTGGCAGAAGTATAGGCAGACCCCTGTAACTTTTAAGTGGCAGCAGTATAGGCAGAACCCCAGTAATATTTACGTGGCAGCAGTATAGGCAGACCCCTGTAAAATTTTTGTAGCAGCAGTATAGGCAGACCCCTGTAACATTTATATGGCAGAAATATAGGCAGACCCCAGTAACAATCTTGTAGCAGAAGTATAGGCAGGCAGACTCCAGTAAAACTTCTGTAGTAATAGTATAGGCCAACCTCTGAAACATTGGGGTACCATGAGTGTAGGCAAAGGCCGTAAAAATTAGTTCGATCAGAGTATAGGCGTGGGCCCGAAAAATTAGTATACCAAGAGTACGTGTACCTCTGAAAAATTTATCAACTGAGAGGGCAGGTGAAACCCATAAATACTTTTTGAAAGATACAGCTCGCTGTTGCTTAATTTGTAACAGAGCGTGGAGACAGCCCTGTTGAAAAAATTGGTTCATGTTAAAATATCAATACTTTTGGAACTTTTAGAAATTGTAAAAACATTGCTAGATGAGCCTTTTGGGCCACAGAAAAATTGGCAGTTCAGCGCGATGACATGTTGTTTCTGGAGGAGGAGTAGCAGGAGGAGGACTAATATTAGAGACAGATTGACAAAGCTAAATGCCCCGTTTTCCCGGTGATTGAGAAGAGTGCTTTTATCTGTGGTTGCAGTGAAAAGAATCTTTAGGTTCCACTGCTCTCTGCCGGAGGAGAAGAGAAGTCTGGGGAAATCCAGGCTTTGTTCATCTTTATGAGTGTAAGCATGTCGGCACTGGCAGTTGACAGGCAGGTACACTTGTCCGTGATGATTCCCCCAGCGGCACTAAACACCCTCTCTGACAAGACGCTAGCGGCAGGGCAAGCCAGCACCTTCAGGGCATACAGCTCAAGTTCGTGCCATGTGTCCAGCTTTGACACCCAATAGTTGTATGGAGCAGAGGCATCACGGAGGACGGTGGTACGATCGGCTACGTACTCCCTCACCATCTTTTTACAGTGCTCCCTCCGACTTAGCCATGACTGAGGAGTGGTGACGCAGTCTTGCTGGGGAGCCATAAAGCTGGCAAAGGCCTTGGAGAGTGTTCCACTGCCTGCGCTGAACATGCTGCCTGATCTCCGCGCCTCCCCTGCTACTTGACCCTCGGAACTGCGCCTTCTGTCGCTAGCGCTGTCAGATGGAAAGTTTAGCATCACTTTGTCCACCAGGGCCCTGTGGTATTGCATCACTCTCATACCCCTTTCCTCTTCTGGAATGAAAGGGGCAGGATGATCCGCGCCACCCAACATTGAAAGATATAGTGAAGAATAGACAATGGAGTCAAATGAACTCACTGGGTGCTCGGCGGGGGCCCTATGGGTGGGATGGGCTACCCACCTGCACCGGAGATCCTGGTTCACCTGTAGAAAATGCTTGGAATCTTGTGGAGTCCGGTGAGCAGCAGAAGTTTGTTACTTTTTATTAATTGTGCTGTGGGCACTATTATACATCAGTTTCCCTGGAGGAAAATCTTTTTTGGAGGAACCGGTTTTAGTACGGACACATTTCCCTTCTCTTCTGGAATGAGAGTGGAAAGGTTCTCCTTGTAACGTGGGTCGAGAAGGGTGTACACCCAGTAATCCGTGTTGGCCAGAATGCGTCTAATGCGAGGGTCACGAGAAAGGCAGCCTAACATGAAGTCAGCCATGTGTGCCAGGGTGCCAGTACGCAAGACATGGCTGTCCTCGCTAGCAAGATGACTTTCAGGATCCTCCTCCTCCTTTACAGCCCATACACGCTGAACAGATGAGAGGCAAGCAGCATGGGTACCCTCTGCAGTATGCCCAGCTGTCTCTTCCCCCTCCCCCTGCTCCTCTCCCTCCTCCTCCTCCAAAACGCGCTTTGATATAGATGTGAGGGTGGTCTGGCTATCAAGCGACATACTGTCATCCCCTGTCTCCTGTTCCAACCGCAAAGCGTCGGCCTTTATGCCTTGCAGCGAACGTCTTAGCAGGCATAGCAGCGGGATGGTAACGCTAATGATTGCAGCATCGCCGCTCACCATCTGGGTAGACTCCTCAAAGTTTCCGAGGACCTGGCAGATGTCTGCCATCCAGGCCCACTCCTCGGTAAAGAATTGGGGAGGCTGACTACCACTATGCCGCCCATGTTGGAGTTGGTATTCCACTATTGCTCTACGCTGCTCATAGAGCCTAGCCAACATGTGCAGCGTAGAATTCCACTGTGTGGACACGTCGCACAGCAGTCGGTGCTCTGGCAGATTAAACTGATGTTTCAGGGTCCTTAGGGTGGCAGCGTCCGTGGTGGACTTGCGGAAATGTGCGCAGACGCGGTGCACCTTGCCGAGCAGGTCAGATAAGTGCTGGTAGTTTTTCAGAAACCGCTGAACCACCAGATTGAAGACGTGGGCCAGGCATGGCACGTGTGTGAGGCTGCCGAACTGCAGAGCCGCCACCAGGTTACGGTTGGAGGCTCAGCGGCGAAAGCCAGAGGTAGGTCTGCTCTGTCAGACCCTGCAACAGTTCGGGGGACGTGTGCCTCTTGTCACCTAGGCTGAGTAGTCTCAGCACGGCCTGCTGACGCTTGCCCACCGCTGTGCTGCTGCGCCGCCCCACACCGACTGCTGGCGACGTGCTGCTCACATTTCTTAATTGAGAGGTAGAGGTTGCGGAGGAGGAGGGTTCAGAGGAGGTGGCATAGAACGCCACAGATACCAGAACCGAGGAAGGACACGCTATTCTGGGTGTGGGTAGGACGTGTGCGGTCCCAGGCTCTGACTCGGTCCCAGCCTCCACCAAATTCACCCAATATGCCATCAGGGAGATATAGTGGCCCTGCCCGCCAGTACTTGTCCACGTGTCCTTGGTTAAGTGGACCTTCCCAGTAACCGCGTTGGTGAGGGCACGATTTATGTAGCGGGAGACTTGCTGGTGTAGGGCTGGGATGGCACACCGGGAAAAATAGTGGCGACTGGGGACCGAGTAGCGTGGGACTGCTGCCGCCATCATGTTTTTGAAAGCCTCCATTTCCACAAGTCTGTACGGCAGCATCTCCAGGCTGATCAATTGGCAATGTGCACGTTTGAAGCTTGTGCGTGCGGGTGCGTAGCGGCGTATTCGCTTTCGCTCCAACGCTTGTGTTAGCGACAGCTGGACGCTGTGCTGAGAGACATTGCTGAATAGGGTCGAGGACAGCAGAGTTGAGGGTGTTTTGTGCAGGCCAGAAGGCGCTCGTGCCTGTGTCTTGAGAGGGGGGTTGGATCTCAGTGGCAGGTTGGAGCACAGGGCGAGAGGCAGTGGTGCGACCCGGAGGCGGTGATCGGCCTTCGTCCCACCTTGTGGGGTGCTTGGCCATCATATGCCGGCACATGCTGGTGGTAGTGAGGCTGGTAGTGGTGGCTCCCCGGCTGATCTTGGTGCGACACAGGTTGCACACTACTGTTCGTTGATCTTCCGCGCTCTCACTGAAAAACATCCACACCTTTGAACACCTAGGCTTCTGCACGGTGGCTTGGCGCGAGGGGGTGCTTTGGGAAACAGTTGGGGGATTCTTCGCTCTGGCCCTGCCTCTACCCCTAGCCACCCCACTGCCTCTTCCAACCTGTCCTGCTGCTGCACTTGCCTCCCCCTCTGAAGACCTGTCCTCAGTTGGCTTAGCAAACCAGGTGGGGTCAGTCACCCCATCGTCCAGCGGCTCTTCCTCCGAATCCTCTGTGCGCTCCTCCCTCGGACTTACTGCCATTACTACTACCTCACTGACAGACAACTGTGTCTCATCATCATCCTCACTCACAAAAACCTCTTGAGACAGTTGCCGGAAGTCCCCAGCCTCATCACCTGGGCTCTGGGAACTTTCCAAAGATTGGGCATCGGTCACGACAAACTCCTCAGGTGAGAGAGGAACCAGTTTTTCCCACTCATGGCAGGGACCCAAGAACAGTTCCTGGGAGTCTGCCTGCTCATCAGAATATGTCATTTTCATGGAGTGAGGAGGCTAGGAGGAAGGAGGAGCAGCAGCCAGAGGATTCAGAGTTGCAGTCCCTAGGCCGGGAGTAGTGGTCTGCGTAGAAGACTGGGTGGTCGATACATTGCAGGACGCATTTTCTGCCATCCACGACAGGACCTGCTCACACTGTTCCATTTGCAATAAAGGTCTACCACACGAACACGTAAATTGTCATATGAAGCTGGGGACCAGAGAAACTTGCCTCTCTCCTAATCCCGCAGCAGCCGGCTGTGATTCACCCCGCCCAGGAACTCAGCCCGTGCCCACACCCTCACTTAGACGTCCTCGTCTTCGACCCTTACCCCTACTCCTCATCATGGCGGATTAAGAATAGAGCAGGGCCCAAATAAATTACCCCACTGTACAGCACTGACAACCGGGCCTTAATTCACCGCACACAGAGACTTGTAGATAGAGGAGGCTCTATGCTGTGACTTGAAAAAATTAACCCGCTGTCTTGCGCTGATACCTAGGGGTAATTTACTGCTCGCAGAGACTTGTAGATTATAGAGGGTGTGTGGAGGGGGAGAAGACTCCAAAGCCAGTGGATAGTGCTGGTAACTGCGGCTATCTCAACCCCACCAAGGAAAGGGTATTGTGAGATGCTCTGCACAGCGACAGAGCTGAAATACTTTGCAGTGGCCCAGGAAATATTACAGTACTGGTTAGCGGTGAGACCTCTGTCTAATTCACTGCAGACACAGAACGGTATAACTGAAGTCGTTCGCAGTAGGCTAGTCTAAGAAATATTTGAGTGCAGTTTCACGGTGAGAGCTGGTTGTACGGCACTGCAGCCTGAGAACGCTATTACTGAAAGGCTGCAAACAGGCCTAGATGCGTAATACAAAAATGGATGCACTACTACTCCCAGCAGGCCACAACTAAAATGCACACGGTCAGATGTAGCCCAACGAAGGAGCTTTGGGGTTTTTGCACGGAGGATACGGACTGTATTGTGTATATAACTTTCCCTATAGAAGTGGCTGTTGCCTCATCATTCTGTTATGCACTGCAGACAGAGAACAGTATAAATGAAGTTGTTCGCAGCAGGCTAGGAAATATTTGAGTGCAGTTTCACGGTGAGAGCGGGATTGTATGGCACTGCAACCTGAAAAACTATTACTGAAAGGCTGGGAACAGGCCTAGATGCGTAAGACAAAAATGGATGCACTACAACTCCCAGCCAGCCACAAGTATAATGCACACGGTCAGATGTAGCCTAACAAAGGAGCTATGGGGTTTTTGAAGACAGGATCATACTCTAACACTTTCCCTATATCAGCAGCAGCTTTGTCCCTAAACTCTGTATAATACCCTGCAGACTGAGAACGCTATAGATGAAATGGCCTGCACAGCCCGAGATGGAAAAATAATAATGGTGCACTACTGCTCCCAGCCAGCCACAACAGTGATGCACACAGTCAGATGTAGCCCTAAGAAGGACCGTTGGGGTTCTTGAAGACAGGACCTACGCTAACACTTTCCCTATATCAGCAGAAGCACTTTCCCTAACCTCTGCCAGCATGTGTCTGAGACGAGCCGCGGGCGGGACCACTTTAAGTACTCGGCGGTCACTTGATCTCGCCAGCCACTCACTACTGTGGGGGGGTGGGATAGGGCTGGCACGTCACAGCAGGAAGTGGTAATGCCTTCCCTGCATGTCTATTGGCTAGAAAATGGCGCTAAACATGCGGGAAGGAAATGCAGATAACTCGAGTACAGCGTGGTGTTCGTTTCGAGTAACGAGCATTTTGAGTACCCTAATGCTCGAACGAGCATCAAGCTCAGACGAGTGTGCTCGCTCATCTCTAGTCTAGATATGTTTCCTACACCACCGCCTGTAACAGGTGTAACATCTGTTCTTTTTTGGCACAAATAGTAACTATCTAAATTGATTTTCACAAAAAAGGCGCAAGTTGTGCTAGAACTCTGGCACAACACCAGTAATAAAGTCGCCACATTGTCTTCGGTGTCTTGTTGAGTTTTATTTGCTTACGTTTATTTAGAAAACCCAACAGACTTTGTGGTCAGTCATTTAATTGTAGTTGGCCCAACCCATCGCGTTGATCCATTATTCTTTCTACTACGTTTCATCAACATTTTCTAAAAATGGTCTGAAAAAAAGAAAACAATCCTTTTTTTTTGTTGACTCTATTAGTAAAGGTTTTATTCACGCAAAGAATAAGACAAATCGGTATAAGTGCATGAAGCCCAACATAAACTCCAAAATGAAACTCAACAAGAAAACATCCATATGTGAGAAGCAAAGAGAACGAGGTTGTATTAAGGAAATGTAACGTCTGTCCATGAAATGATAAAGTCAAATAAATTATAGATGTAGTCAGACTGAAATCTGGTCCCATAAGGACCACAGAGCAGACAGTCGTTCCATTGTCCTGTGTCCGGATGGTAGATTTCCAAAGGAGAAGGATTGGCCGAGTTCTTCTAACCCTGAGTAGTAAGGCACTTTGTGGCAGTGATGATGTGATTGGCATCTGGTCTGCATGCGTCCTTCTCAGTACATTAAGACACATAAGAAGATCTGGTGTTACCTTCATCCCAGAAATCTTCTCATAAGTACCGAACGGACATGGTCCTTATAATGGTGGTAAGTGCCATAGCAGGAAGTAGTGACCCTAAAAGTGTGCGACAACTGCCAGCCGGATGCAGGGGATCCAGCTTATGGAGTAATTCAGGGGCATCTTTCGCAGCCATCCACACGTTGATCTGCTTCACCTTTTATTGGCGCACATCAAGGACTTTTTTGACCAATCATCCTATTTATCAGGAGGTCAAGCACATTTCGTGGCACAAGTCTCAGCAAAACAGGGCATCGCCCGCAATACACACACTAAAGACTCTTTTGCTATGCAGAAAGGTAGCGTTGAGTTGTCAGGTACAACCCAGGGCAGCTTGGTAACGCACTGTATTCCTCTATCAGGATAAAACGAAGGGTCGCCAGCATCCAAAACTAACCAATTTGCATTGGCACCAGAACACAAACACCATGGGGGAAATTTATTAAGACCGGCATGTCAAACACTGGTCTTAATAAGATTTCCCTAGCGCACAATGCACCTAATCTGTGAAGCAGCAGAGGCTCTTTATTTCTTAGGTGCTTCTTGCCACTTCGGTGCACCTACACAGAAATGTACACCAGCTCCCACCTTGTGTTCATCTGTGGTATAATTCACGGCAGTTTCTGGCGTAAATTATACATAAATTTGTTAATCTGGGTCTGCTATGCCACCTTCCAGCGAGATCTGCCCACTTTTTACTATAGTGGCGAGAGTGGCACAAAAAAACAAAACTAAGTTTTGTGCATTTAGCGACTTTTCTACATAAATTCTGGCAAAATAAGCCTTTATAAACGTCCCCCCATGTATCACCCCACACAGGAGTCTTTCTCCAATGTAAGGCCTGTGCGGCTCGATACATGGGGGCACATTTATTACTGCTGTTGTGCCAGAGTTCTGGCATAAGTCGCACCTTTTTCTTGTGGCCCAAATCAATTTTGAGAATTTTATGTTTTGTCTGCACAAAAAACAGATGTTCCTCTTCTCACTCCATTCTTCACTCCACTTTTTGGAAAATTGGCTTAAGTGATGTAAGCTTGTAAGTTTTTAAAAGTCACAAAATTTTTGTGCAGATTTAAGTTTTGCCAAATTTTGCAACTTTTTCTCACCAGTTTTTCAATGATAAATTCCCCCCACACTATCTTGGTACCGGTGCCAATAAAAATAATTAAATTGTAGATGCTGGCGAGCCTTATTTTAAGCACTTCATGTCTAGAGGGAAATTAGAATGGCTTCTTTTTATATGTGGTAGAAACCTGTTATACTAATGCGCCCTATCACTTTGCCTAATTTTTAATCAGTACGAGCAGAAATAAGGCGCATGCTACACTAAAGTCCACTCTGTGGCTTGAGAGTGACAAGCGTGGCGGTAGCCATAAGGTGCTGTGGTGTTGGGTCTACAGTATAAATCAATATACAGAAGCAGTGCAAGGGGAGATATGGGAAGGGTGGGGGTGGGATTTGGGGTGCAGGGAAGTTAAATCACAGCCGGCAGTAGTGCTAAACAGAAGTGCAGGAGGACCACCCCAAATGACAGACTTAGGATGAAAGGTCAGGCCCTCTGTTATACATGGGAACAAGATGCAATGCAGGTCAGATGGTGGCTTCAGGGGCGTAACTATAGAGGATGCAAGGGATGTGGTTGCACCCGGGCCCAGGAGCCTTTGGGGGCCCATAAGGCCTCTCTTCTCCATATAGAGAGACCAATACTATGAACAAAGCATTATAGTTGGGGGCCCGGTTACAGGTTTTGCATTGGGGCCCAGAAGCTTCAAGTTACGTCTCTGGGTGGCTTAGTAGTATAGTAAAATGTTCCAGAGTTGGTGGCCTTCACCATATGGTGCCAGCTGACAGTAGTGTTCAACGACTAAACACGGAGCCCAAACCAGCAATGCCAAGGAAAAGAACCCTACACGGTATCCACGGGCAGCAATCTCAACCTGCAGTCTTGCTGCCCATTTTGGCACAATGTGTGATCCTGTGAACAATGTCTAGCTTTAACAAACAGAAAGCTAGTAGATGGGTTTGGATTATAGTAAAAGAAAAAAAATATTCCCCCACAGGCCATTCCACCATTACTGTAAAAACAGGGAGAACAATCATTTACGGAAAGTGATGAGATACTCGGGATATGCCTGGATGTCATGGAATATCACAAACATGGTTGGCCTGGCTGGGTTGTCGGTGACGCTGTTGTACAGGTCAGTGGAGTTAGATGGATTCTTGGCCGGTGGAGCCACCATTCCCTGCTGTCCAGCACAGAACTCTCCAACAATGACCCGGGCCAGGTACATGTATTTAAGGCCATTTGCATCTGGTTTGGAGTACTGGTCATGTGCAGAATAATTGGAATCCACTGCAAAATACGTGCCATTTCCATAATAAGCTGCTGTATAATACATAATGAGAAACAAGAGTCATTATTAGGACTGTACACAACATGTACCCTTGACTGTTATGTATCCCTGGTTACTCCAGCCGGGCCCCTGACTATTATGTATCCTGTATATCCATCCCTGAGCCCCTGACTGCCATATATACTATGTATCCCTTCCTGGGCCCTTGACACAACAGTCAGGCCATGTGTCTTACCATTCATTCCCGCATAGCTTCGGTTGAATCCATTGTGGTTCACAGTTTGGGTTGTGTTGAAGTTTGTCCCGTGGAAGAGCTGCTTCTCGCTGCTTGTTGTTGTCTTTTTCTTGGTGTCAATTGCCTGTTTCTTTATCTGGTAATTCATCCACAGATTCTTGTTCTGAACCCTCTGTATCTGCAGAGACAGGAATGGGAGGTCAGTGCGGCCACATCTTACCAGGTGACATTACAACCAGCACCCATCCTTCTGGTGGTAACATCTCTCTGGCAATAATGTACCAGCTCTATGCTGCTACATCCCAGCAGGTGATACTACAATACAGACATCATCCCTCTGATAGTAATGTACCAGTGTAGGGTAGTTGCATTTCACCAGCTGCGATTACAACCAGCCATTGTCCATCTGGAGGTAATGTACCAGGGCTGTGTTAGAAACCCAATTTCAAAAAAGTTGGGATGCTGTGTAAAATGTAGATCAACACAAAATGGGCGTTTTTTCCATTTAATTAAAAAAAATTTAACTCATTTAGAAATTAATGACAGCCACACATCTAACAGAAGTTGGGACAGGGGCAACAAAAGGGTTGTAAGAGTTAGTAGTACTAATGAAAAACACTTGGAGGGTCAACTTTCTACTCGTGGATTATCTGTCACAACTTATTTAAGGTTCTATTACCATTATTGCCTGACAATAAGGCCTCCCCCGATAAGAGATACCGCGATTTTCAGGGGAGGAGGGTGTGTGTGAAGGGGGGCTTGAAATTTAAGCCCTCCCCTGAAAATAAGCCCTAGCTAGGCTATATGTAAAAAAAACAAAAAACACTACTCATCTACCGCGGGCATTCTGATTCTTGTGCTGGCCTCCATCGCTGCAGCAGACTGACAGAGGAGTTCTTCCTGGAAGCGGGGCTTGAATACTCCGCCTCCAGCAAGCTAATGCTCTGATTAATAAAGCGCCGCGCTAGCCAATGAAAGATGGTGATGGATTAACCAATCACAGCCATTCAATGACATAATTGAATAGCTGTGATTGGTCAATTCAGCGCCGGCTCTCATTGGCTGACGCGGCGCTCAATTAACCAATCAGAGCACTAGCTTGTTGGAGGCAGGGTATTCAAGCTCCGCTTCCAGGAAGAACTGCTCTATCAGTTTGGAGGACACGGCAGCCTGCAGCAGCGACAAAGGGCAGTACAAGGACCGTAACACCGGCAGTAGGTGAGTATTATAAGACACACCCCACACACCGCCAATAATAAGACACTGTGCCTCTTTTGAGGCAAAAATTAATATAAGACAGTCCTTTTTTCGAGGAAACGCGATAACACTATCTTGCAGGCTATTACCACGTTTATACCACCTGAATAATATTATAAATATTTATGCTTTGGAGAAATAAACAAATGGAGTTTAAGAAATAAATACTGTTTTTTTATGCATATGTATTGGTGAAACATTTGTGAAATTAATTTAAAAAAAAAGTAGTGACAGATAACTCACAAGTACCGTCACATAACAGTAGCAAAGATACAAAACCGCGTACGAAGCAGCACACAGGAATTTTCATAAAAGAATGTTTAGCATCCAATGATGCCTCCTTTATTTCTTCCCCATAAACATAGCGATGTTTTGGCTATGACTCAAACATGAAAAAGGCCGTGCCATGGCAGAAATGTCGCTATGTTTATGGAGAAGAAATAAAGGAGGCATCATTGGATGCTAAACATTCTTTAATGAAAATTCCTGTATGCTGCTTCGTATGCGGTTTTGTCCTTTTTTGAAGCATCCGAGAAGTTAGAATGTTTTTGGGAGTTTCTCACATGGCTCCTCAAAATTTTGGGACTTCCTTTGCTGTGCTGCTGGATACAATATTGTTTGTATCAAAAGAAAAGAGCGTCAATCTGTGAAAAAAACGTGTCTAAAAATTGTGGAACAATTTCAGAGAAGTGTTCCGCAACGTAAAATTGCAAAGACTTTGAATATGCCATCATCTACAGAACATAATATCATCAAAAGATTCAGAGAGTCTGTAGAAATTCATTTGTACAAGGGACAAGGCCGATGGTCAGTATTGGATGTTTGAGATCTACGGGCCCTCCGATGTCACTGCATTAAAGACAGACATGATTCTGTAAAGCAAATCACTGCATGGACTCAGGAATACTTCCAGGAATCATCGTCTGTGAACACAGTTTGCCGTACAATCCACAAATACAAGTTAAAGCTGTATTGTGCAAAGAAGAAACCACATATAATACAATTCATGAACATCGGCGTCTTCTCTGGGCCAAAGCTAATTTAAAATGGAAAACTGTTTTGTGGTCAGATGAAGAAAAATTTGAAATTTTTTTTTTGGAAATCACGGACGCTGTATCCTGCGGACTCAAGAGAAGAGGGACCATCCAGCTTGTTTTCAGCGCAGAGATCTACATCTCTGATAGTATTGGGTTGCATTAGTGCCTATGGCATCTTGAAAGGCACTGTTCATGCAGAGCAGTATATAAAGGTTATAGAACAACATCTGCCCCATCCAGACAACATCTCTTTCAGGGAAGGCCTTGCATGTTTCAGCAACACAATGCTAAACTACATACTGCATCCATCACAACAGCATGAATTGCCACCTGCAGGTCCAACCTTTCACCAATAGAAGACATTTGGTGCATTATGAAACGGAAATCCAGCAAAGATGACTCAAGACTGTGGAGCAGCTAGAATCCTACATCAGACAAGAATGGTACAACATTCCTCTCCAAAAATGCAGCATTTGGTCTTCTCACTTCCTGGACATTTACAGACTGTTGTAAAAAGAAGGAATGCTACACAAAGGTAATCATGGCCCTGCCCCAGCTTTGAGATGTGTTGCTGCCATTAATGTCTAAAAGAAGTTGAATTTTTTAGTTGAAATGTAAAAATATCTCACATTGGCATATATTGTAATTCTGCAAAACTTATGCAGCATAGCCGATTACAGCAACCTCATTGGTTGTTGGGCACCACGTGGATACACATTGTGCACGAGGATACAGTTACAGAGCTGTGCACGAGGAGCTGTGCACGAGAATGACGTGATCATAAATGTGGGCATGTTTTACTGGTGCTAAGAGGAATGGACCTGCTGGATGTAGGAAATATACGTTCCTCTCAGCACGAGTAAGCATATATTTCCTACATGCAGCGGCTACGTTGCTCTCAGCACACGCAAAACATGCCCACATCTCTCAGCACGTGCTTCTCAGCTACGTTCCTCTCTGCACGACTATGGGCAATGTTGTAACGCTCTATGGGCTCTCTTGTACCGCTGTATGGCCTCTCTTGTAGCGCTAAGTGGCCTCTCTTGTAGTGTGCTCTATGGGCTCTCTTGTAGCGCGCTGTACGGGCTCTCTTGTAGCGCGCTCTACGGACTCTCTTGTAGCGCGCTCTACGGGCTCTCTTGTAGCACGCTCTACGGGCTCTCTTGTAGCGCGCTCTACGGGCTCTCTTGTAGCGCGCTCTATGGCCTCTCTTGTAGCGCGCTCTACGGCCTCTCTTGTAGCGCGCTCTACGGCCTCTCTTGTAGCGCGCTTTACGGCCTCTCCTGTAACGCGCTCTACGGACTCTCTTGTAGCGCGCTCTACGGCCTCTCTTGTAGCGCGCTCTACGCCCTCTCTTGTAGCGCGCTCTACGCCCTCTCTTGTAGCGCGCTCTACGCCCTCTCTTGTAGCGCGCTCTACGGCCTCTCCTGTAGCGAGCTCTACGGCCTCTCCTGTAGCGCTCTACGACCTCTCCTGTAGCTCTCTACGGCCTCTCCTGTAGCGCTCTACAGCCTCTCCTGTAGCACTCTACGGCCTCTCTTGTAGCACTCCAAGGCCTCTCTTGTAGCACTCCAAGGCCTCTCTTGTAGCACTCTACGGCCTCTCTTGTAGCACTCTAAGGCCTCTCTTGTAGCACTCTATGGGCTCTCATATGTCACTTATGCTTCTGGCTCTTGTATTTATCTGCATGTTATTAGTACATCAACACTGCTGCTGAAGCCTATGTACATTTTTACTATGAAATGGTGGTATTTTCATGTTATCAGAGATGTGGCCATGTTTTACTCGTGCTGAGAGGAACGTAGCTGCTGCATCTTGGAAATATCCGTACAACTTGGCCGAGTAAAATATGCCAACATCTCTCAGCACGTGCTTCTCAGCTACGTTCCTCTCAGCACGAGTTAAACATGCCCACATCTCTGATCAAAAGTAAAAAACAATAAGTGACGGCGCTCCACCCACTAGAATGTAATTTCCAAGATGTAGAAAAACAGAAAATCTTTTTGGGACTTACCCGGTGCAGGTGGATGGGCCACTGTAAAGAGACCCTCCACCTAACACCTCCACGTCCTGGTACACGTTGTACAATTGCTGCAGTCACCAATCGGAGATTCAGGAAGTCAATACCACTGAAGCAAGCAAGGATCTGTCACACCCCTGTGACAGGGTGCGACTGAATATAAATGGGATAAGCACAAAAAAACAAAAAAGATCCAGCGCTCCAGAGGAATGCCTATTGTACTATATAAATGATAGGTCTCTTGGATATTTCCAAAACAAGCACTAACTTTTATTAACAGATATGTCCGACGCGTTTCGTCGCCTAAAAGCGACTTTTTCAAGTGACATATACACATATACCTTCTCCTTATATACATATGTTAAACCTTACCCACCCAATCATCTCTGCATATCCTCGGCATGGCCTCCTGAAGCGCCGGGTCCTGGCTTCCGGTACACGGAAGGTTACCTGAAGGACTTCCGGTTCACGGTTACTGCTTCCGGGTTGCCACCATGGATATGCTATCTCAACAAAGTCAGGTGATTCTCATGCACAGCTGTGTAACTGTATCCGCGTGCACAATGTGTATCCACGTGCTGCCCAACAACCAATGAGGTTGCTGTAATCCTCTATGCTGCTTAAGTGTAGCGGAATTACAATATATGCCTCCGATTCCCCATGTGATTTGGGTTCTATGTTCTACTGTGAATGGAATATGCTTAGATGATATTTCCAAATCATTACAATCTTTTTTTTCCTTTACATTTTACATAGTGTCTGAACTTTTTGGGAAAGAAGGGCTACAATGTCTCATGGGCACCAAGCTACATTTGCAGATGGATATGACATTATCTGAACATATTCTTTGTCTTGTGTGCCTCGATCCTTACTCAGAACTTCAGTCAACATAACTCTGTAAAAAGGAAGAAGTGAACCATGCCACAATGTAACCATATCCACCATATAATGCGATCTGCTTGTGTGGCCCATTAGACCATAACGTCTGTGCTTCCCCGGTGTAGAAGGTTATAGTGTAGAGGCAATTACATTGACTATTCTCATCTGACACGTCTTTCTGAATTTCGCTTCAACATCATTGTATTCTTGACTTCCAGGTTTTAATTGTACCACTGTCACATCACTGCCGCTCATCGATGTCCAGCTTCGAGGCATCTCGAATTGTCCTAGAAGAGAAATGATTATTAGTTACTTGCTCATCTTATTATATTTTCTGTAAGGATGAGGCAAGAAGTGCATATGTAAAACTGTCAGTAGGTTTGGCAGGTCGGTCCCCTGTCGGGGCGCAGATCTTCCTCAACCAAAGATGGCTTGACTATCACTATCTCCTCAGGAGAGGACTCACTAGATCCGCGAGTAGGAACCACCTGCACTTAACACTCCATAGGGTGGGAAGCGTTTACTGGGCAATATGACAGGTGGCCTCGAACACACTGTAAGCGGAGTAGATGACCACAAGCCCTGATGCTTATGAACTGCTACTATTACTGAAAGACCAAATTTGTTTAGTACAAACAACAGTACCTGCTAGAGTTAAGTCCTTTTTGTTGGGGTTAGCAGAGGACGACACACATCTTGACTCAGTACTCAACATCATAGTAACTTACTGGAGGTACACTACCGTTCAAAAGTTTGGGGTCACCCAAACAATTTTGTGTTTTCCCTGAAAAGTCACACTTATTCACCACCATGCGTTGTGAAATGAATAGAAAATAGAGTCAAGACATTGACAAGGTTAGAAATAATGATTTGTATTTGAAATAACATTGTTTTTACATCAAACCTTGCTTTCGTCAAAGAATCCTCCTTTTGCAGCAATTCCAGCATTGCACACCTTTGACATACTATCTGTTAATTTGTTGAGGTAGGCTTGAGAAATTGCACCCCACGCTTCTAGAAGCATCTCCCACAAGTTGGATTGGTTGGATGGGCACTTCTGGCGTACCATACGGTCAAGCTGCTCCCACAACAGCTCAATGGGGTTCAGATCTGGTGACTGCGCTGGCCACTCCATTACCGATAGAATACCAGCTGCCTGCTTCTGCTGTAAATAGTTCTTGCACAATTTGGAGGTGTGTTTAGGGTCATTGTCCTGTTGTAGGATGAAATTGGTTCCAATCAAGCGCTGTCCACTGGGTATGGCATGGCGTTGTAAAATGGAGTGATAGCCTTCCTTATTCAGAATCCCTTTTACCTTGTACAAATCTCCCACCTTACCAGCACCAAAGCAACCCCAGACCATCACATTACCTCCACCATGCTTAACAGATGGCGTCAGGCATTCTTCCAGCATCTTTTCATTTGTTCTGCATCTCACAAACGTTCTTCTTTGTGATCCAAACACCTCAAACTTGGATTCATCCGTCCACAACACTTTTTTCCAGTCTTCCTCTGTCCAATGTCTGTGTTCTTTTGCCCATCTTAATCTTTTTCTTTTATTGGCCAGTCTCAGATATGGCTTTTTCTTTGCCACTCTGCCCTGAAGGCCAAATTCCCGCAGCCGCCTCTTCACTGTAGATGTTGACACTGGTGTTTTGCGGGTACTATTTAATGAAGATGCCAGTTGGGTACCTGTGAGGTGTCTGTTTCTCAAACTAGAGAATCTAATGTGCTTATCTTCTTGCTTAGTTGTGCAACGTGGCCTCCCACTTCTTTTTCTACTCTGGTTAGAGCCTGTTTGTGCTGTCCTCTGAAGGGAGTAGTACACACCGTTGTAGGAAATCTTCAATTTCTTAGCAATTTCTCGCATGGAATAGCCTTCATTTCTAAGAACAAGAATAGACTGTCGAGTTTCAGATGAAAGTTCTCTTTTTCTGGCCATTTTGAGCGTTTAATTGACCCCACAAATGTGATGCTCCAGAAACTCAATCTGCTCACAGGAAGGTCAGTTTTGTAGCTTCTGTAACGAGCTAGACTGTTTTGAGATGTGTGAACATGATTGCACAAGGGTTTTCTAATCATCAATTAGCCTTCTGAGCCAATGAGCAAACACATTGTACCATTAGAACACTGGAGTGATAGTTGCTGGAAATGGGCCTCTATACACCTTTGTAGATATTGCACAAAAAAACAGACATTTGCAGCTAGAATAGTCATTTACCACATTAGCAATGTATAGAGTGCATTTGTTTAAAGTTAGGACTAGTTTAAAGTTATCTTCATTGAAAAGTACAGTGCTTTTCCTTCAAAAATAAGGACATTTCAATGTGACCCCAAACTTTTGAACGGTAGTGTAGGTTCATGATAACTTGGCTGTCCATAGGACCTTAGTGTAGTGTTTTACGTAACCCCATTGAGGCACAAATCTCTGAGCTACAGCATTTCACCAGAGCTTCCCGCTGTAAGGGTTCACTTCACAAATCTCTCTTCAGCACTCTGTCTCACACACACACTGCCTGGTAGGCCTTGGGCCACTCTTTAACCATCTGACTTGAGCCAAGCGTGCATATCCCCACACATCCCCCAGCTTAAAGGCACAGGCCACCGAACATAAAGAAAACGGTACAATGTATTTTAAACATACAGTATAAGAGGGGTTACCTCACCCCCCTTACATAGCTACTCTGCCATACTAGGTCTACACCAAGATGTTTGAATGACTCTTGACCCTCCGGCTTCATAGTGCCTGGTGAAGGGGACATTTTACACATCTTATCTCTATAAATGGAACTCATTTTAGCTCCTTTGGTAAACCATACTGGTGGAGCTGATGATAATGCCGATGGGAAAAGGGTCAAAGCAAATAAAAGCAGAGATGACGTTGGGAGGTCTGAGGGATAAGTAAATGGCTTATCGGGGGTAGGCTGTTGAGGTGCTCCAGAGTCGTCCATCTGTCTTCTGCACTTCTTGCCTAGCAATCTTTTTTAGGGTGTACTTAACCCCTTAGTGACCAAGCCTGTTTACGCCTTAATGACCGGGCCAAATTTTTGAAATCTGATGTGTTACTCATAGAATAACTCATTAAAGGTTTTGCATATCGCAGTGATTTTGACATTGTTTTTTGCCACATGCTGTACTTTATTTAGGTGGTGAAAATAGTCCGATAGAATTTCTGTAGATTTATTAAAAGCGCCAAAATTGGGAATTTTTTTTTTAATGTCATTTTTTCACAATTTCAATTGTAATATATCAAATATGTACAAATTTTTGATAAGATATATATTTCCATCTGTTTACTTTATTTTGGAAGCACATTTGAAAAGCTTTCGTTTTTTTTAACCATTTAGTAGACGTACAAATTTAACAGTGATTATCAATAGAGATGAGAGAACGTGCTCGTTTAGAGCAATAACTCGATCGAACATCGTTTTTTTCAAGTAAATGCCTAATCGGGCGAAAAGATCGGGGGGCGCTGGGGGTTGCGGTGGGGAGTGAGGGGGGAAAGAGAGAGAGAACCCCCCTGCTACCCCCCGCTCCACCCCACCACCCCCCAAATCTTTTCGCCCGAGTAGGCAGTTACTCGAAAAAAAGCGATGCTCGATCGAGTAATTCCTCTAAAAGAGCACGTTCGCTCATCTCTAATTATCAACATTTTGAGTGCACATGAAAATAAGAATTTACACCCCAAAATGGATACCCCTGTTTGTCCCGTGTTCAGAAACATACCAGTTGTGGCCCTAATATTATGTCTGTATGCACAACGGGGCCCAAACCGAAAGGAGCAGCCGGTGGCTTTCAGAAACGACATTTTGCTTGAAGGCCTTTTAGGCCCCATTGCGCACTTGTAGAGCCCTTGAGCGGCCAAAACGATATAAAACCCCCACAAATGACCCCATTTTGAAAACTAGACCCCTTAACGAATTCATCTAGGAGTGTACTGCGGATTTTGACCCAACAGTTTTTGAATGAATCTAAGCAAAGCAGAAGGAAATAATTACGATTTTTTTGGCAATTGTGTCAATTAAAAACAAATTTTTTTTGTACAGCACACATATGAATGAAGGCTTGCACCCTAAAATGGATACCCCTGTTTGTCCTATGTTCAGAAATATACCCATTGTGGCCCTCATCTACTTACGGGACACATGGCTAGGCCTGTAATGGCGGGAACACCCATTGGACTTCAAAGCACAACTGAATAAATTCCAGGCCCCATTACCCACTTGTAGAGCACTCGTGAGCGGCCAAAACGATTAAGAATCCCCACAAATGACCCCATTTTGAAAACTAAACCTAACAAATTTATCTAGAGGTGTACTGCACATTTTTATTCCAGTTTTTGAATAAATCTAAGCAAAGCAGAAGGGAATAATTACTATTTTCATTTTTTCAGCAATTGTGTCAATTTACAAACAGTTTTTTTATACAGCTCACACATGAATGAAGACTTTCACCCCAAAATGGATAGCCCCATTGCCCACTTGTGCAGAAAAAAAATTGACTGCCTAAAAATAATACCCCCCATCCTCATTTTTGCCATTCCCTAAATCTTAGATAAAAGTGGTAATGTAAACTGCGTGGTATGTCTGAGGACAGGGGTAGTTACGGAGGCTGGTTCAGATGGGCACATGGGACAATAAAACCAGGTATCCCTCCTTCTCTGTTTTTTTGTGAAGTATTTCTTGACCCCAGCGGCAGGGATGTAGTGTAAAAAGTGGCGCTCTGTGAGGCTTTGTAATCTTGCTGAGGTGTGGCGGTCTCACACAGAAGGCGCTCAACAAGCTGCTTTTGGAACTGCAGAAAGGCGAGCGTTCATGGCAGTCATGCGCAGTACACAGTTTTGTGTTTGCATTTCCCGTGCTGTCACTTAGTAATAACATTGGTACCCGCAGGCCGTAAACAATGTAGTTACGTATGGGCTGTGGGTATATCTGCGACCATGGAGCACAATGGCCTCTATGTTGCGGAAATCTGGGGTAAAGTAGAACCTGCTGCGCTCTGTTTTCTGTGAGTGGATTACGTAATTCTGACACGCTAATTTGAGCAGAATTGTGCAATCCAGTGTATTTGATTGATCCACAATTTCTATTCGGTCTTGGGAGACCGGCCTAATGGCAGATCGCTACTTTTTTATCACGTGACCGAGGACCGCTCAACGAGGCCACTGGTCACTGCTCCAGGCCCTCGGGGACCTGGCTCCTGTGCATGTGTCAGTCATTTTACCAGCAGGCGCATGCGCAGAAGCCGGAAAGGTCCATGGAGGACGATCACATTGGGGTTCCAATTTGGAGGCCTCCGGGAAGATGTTTTATCTTCCCTTAACAATCGCATCAGTGGGGGGAGATGAAACTTCAAGTTTTTAAAAAGCGTTTATGTGATTGCTATTGTCCATTGGATAACGGCAATCACGTGACCAGTAACCGCGGCTCCTGGTATGACATCTCCAGGCTCAGGAACAGGGAGATTTTAAATTTCCCAGGCAATACTTGACTTTTGCACACGCGTCCGCCATTATGCTGACAGGCGCATGTGCCGGGGCAAGGTCCGTGGATCAAGATCCCATCAGGGTACAAATCCGGGGACCTAAGGTATGTAATTTCATCTCCCCTCACAGATACAATCCGCAAGGGGAGATGAAACTTTAACTTTTATTTTTTGAAACGTTTTAATTTTCCATGATCATGTGACCGTGAACTGCATACAGCGATCCCAGGTGACATCTCCCTGCATTCGGCTATCTTTGACAGCCGGGTGAACGGAAATTTTGAATTTGCCGAGCTCTCCGGCCTTCTGCGCATGCTCGCCACATTGGCACATGTGCAGAAGCCCGCGAAAGGTCCCGATCGCCGTGGAACATCATGGAGGATGGAGATGTGTATTTTCACCTCCCCTCATGGATCCGATCCATGAGGGTAGGTGAAACTAACTTTTTTCTCACTTTTCTGTGATCGCCGTTATACGTTGTATAATGGCGATCACGAGCCCAGGGACCGCTCACCGGTGGGGATGATGGAAATTGTTCTGCTGTGGATATAAAAAGTCTACACTCCCCTGTTAAAATGGCAGGTATTTCTCATGTTAAAAAATCCAACAAAGATGAATCATTTCAGATTTATTTCCCCCTTCAGTGTGACCCGTTATCTGGACAATTCCATTGAAAAGGAAACTGAAATCTTTTATGGTGGAAAATTAAAACTAAAATAACGTGGTTGCATAAATATACAAATCCTAGAACTAATACTTTGAATGCTGTCATTCAAAGGTACATCAACAGTCTTTTTGGGCCGGTGTCTATCAGCATGGCACATCTTGACTTGGCAATCTTTGCTCATTCTTCCTCACAAAAGTGCCCCACATCTGTCAGATTGCCAGAGCATCTCGTGTGTAGCGCCCTCTTCAGGTCATCCCACAGATCTTCAATGGGATTCAGATCTCGGCTCTGGCTGGACCATTCCAAAACATTGATCTTCTTCTGGGGAAGCCATTCTCTTGGTAACTTGGAGGACTGCTTTGGGTTGTTGTCCTGCTAAAAGGTGAAATTCATTTTCAGCTTCCTCTTTCTAGCCAAGGCTTGAAGATTTTGTGCCAAAATGGTTCAAATATGGAACCATATTTGCAATGGTTCATAATTCCCTCCCCCTTGACTAAAGCCCCAGTTCCAGCAGCAGTACAGCCCCAAACATAATGCTGCCCCCTCCATCTTCACTGCGTGTCTGGCAGTGTTGGCTTTATACCAAGCGTATAGTTTTGAATTATAGCCAACAGGTTCCCCCTTGGTCTCATTGGACATAACACGTTCCCCCATAGACATCTAACGTTGTAACATAGTATGTAAGGCCGAATGAAGACGATGTCCATCTAGTTCAGCCTGTTTATCCTCCTATGTTGTTGATCCAGAGGAAGGCAAAAACCCCAAGAGGCAGGAGCCAATTAGCCCATTTGGGGGAAAATTCCTTCCCGACTCCCTAATGGCAATCGGACTAATCCCTGGATCAACCCCTAATAGTTCCTACCTGCCTGTAAACCCGGATTAACAATTAAACTAAGATTTATAACCTGTAATATCCTTCCGCTCTAGAAAGACATCAAGTCCCCTTTTAAACTCCTCTATGGGTTTTGCCATCACCACATCCTCTGGCAGACCATAGCTGGGCTTGGATGATATTCTCTATTAGAAAAGGCTTCCATCTTGTCCCCCTACCCCACAGCCCAGGCATATGAAGGATACAGGAGATGGTTGTAACATGCACTACACAACCAGTACTTGCCAGAAACTCCTGCAGCTTCTTTAACGTTGCTGTGAACCTCTTGGTCTCCCAGATCAATTTTCTTTTGGTCTTTTCATCAATTTTTAAGGAACATCCAGTTCTTGGTCATTTCACTGGTTTCAAATGGTTCACATTTGGCACATGAAATGCCTTGGGGATGTTTTTGATTCCTTCTTCTGACTAATACCTTCCAACAATCAGATCCTTTGATGTGCGGTAGGCTCTTTACACAACCACATCCCCAATATAAGAGGGTTTTTCCACTTATGTAACCATGTTATTTTAGTTTTCTTATTTTTTTCCACCATAAAGATGTCAGTTTGTTTTCCAAAGGAATTGTACAGAAAACGGGTCCCATCGACGGTGGAAATAAATCTGAAAGGATTCATCTTTTGTCGGATTTTTTAACATGTCAAAAAATGGCATTTTAACTGGTGTGTACAATTTTTATATCCACTGAACATACCCCTAATCCACACAAGTTTAGGTGATGTACAGTTTTGGCAACACTTAATAGACTGCAATATATGGCAGCCCCGAGAGTCTTACATGGCTCTGTGCTGCCATGTGAACCCATCAGCACAGTGTAATTGTGTTGCGGGAGGGAATAGGGTCTGATGGGGTGCTGGCTGGCTGCTTAGATGCGCTGTCAACTTAGTTAACGGCAGCGATTGGTGCCAGCTCCAGTACCTGCAATTACATGTGGGTGTTAAAGGGGTTGTCTCGCGGCAGCAAGTGGGGTTATACACTTCTGTATGGCCATATTAATGCACTTTGTAATGTACATCGTGCATTAAATATGAGCCATACAGAAGTTATTCACTTACCTGCTCCGTTGCTAGCGTCCCCGTCTCCATGGCTCCGTCTAATTTCAGCGTCTACCCGCCCGATTAGACGCGCTTGCGCAGAAGGGTCTTCTCCCTTCTGGTCAGTCCGGGCACGAGCGGTGTTCTGGCTCCGCCCCCTTCTACGCGTCATCACGTAGCTCCGCCCCGTCACGTGTGCCAATTCCAGCCAATCAGGAGGCTGGAATCGGCAATGGACCGCACAGAGCCCATGGTGCACCATGGGAGAAGACCCGCGGTGCACCATGGGAGAAAACCGCGGTGCATCCCTGGGAAAGGACCGGCGGCCATCTTAGGGAGAAGATTTTTATAAGTTCATATTTCATCACATTGGTGAGTAGCAAGCGGTTTAAAAACCGCTTTAAAGTGCTATTTTATGCCGGGGGGTGACAGGGGGAATGGGCTAATTTAAAATTTTGATGTTTTGCCTCGGGACAACCCCTTTAACTGTCAAAACCAGCCAGCACTCACCGGGTATTGAGCGGGCACAGCTCCTGAGTCTGCTCCATATACCAGCAGCCATATATTTATAGTGGAAGGGCCTTAAGGGGAAAAAAGCTTTATGTCAGGTTCCTGGTGTAGAAAAGTCACCCTGCTGTCTTGTCCTCTAAAATGTGTGAATTTTGAACTTTTCACACTTCACCCACTACTTTTTTTTAAGAAATGGACAGCGCTTGCCATTAAGGGGCAGTCTTACTTGTGGCCTGCCAGATTTATTATAATTTACACCTAAAAATTGCTAAATGCATTAAGAGGCTTATACCACACTTCACACCAGCACCGCATTTTGGATTGGCGTAAAAACCACTGAACTAAGTAAATCTGTCCCTGTATATAAATCAGTCACATGTATATGGGGGCATTACTACAACTCCGTACAATGTGACCATGTGTGTGAGCTTAATAGGAGATACAAGTGATTACCGTGTTTAGAAATGCGTTCAAGCTTCATTTCTTGTCCTGTGGAGTCATGCATAGAGTTCAGCTCCATGAATACGGTGTAGGTGACTCCAGCCAGGTCAATGTGCAGACTTTGCATCTGGGAAGTCTTGGCCTTTTCCAGCTCCAGGTTTGTCATTGGATTAAATGGCACAGAGCCGGTGCCGTTATTATATCTCCACTCCACCAGGTTACTGCAGAGCTCTGCCTCCCGCTCTCTGGTCTTCTTCTCCCGCACCTTCTTGATCAGGTCTTGGATTCTGTTGGTCATTTCCAGGACGTCTCTGGTGAGACCACTTATTTTAACAGTAGAGCCGGGAGCTTCAAAAGAAACAAAGACTTGGAGCCTCCTTTGATCCTGGGATAAGGTATGATGGTCCCAGTCATCAAACTCCAGGATCCAGTCATCGGTGATGAGGTTCTCGTGCTGCTCCTTCAGTATAAGCGTCCGGAGCCAGGCCGACGTGTCCGCCACAGCTTTCTTGGTCTCCGCACACAGGTGGAATATAGCCGGCTCAATGTTCTCTCGTAGCTCAAACACTTTTGTCTCCTCCTCCTTACCGGGTTTCGATGTGAAATAACTGACCACAGCTGCAATACAAAAAAGACAAAGTTACCATATGACATCAGCATAGCAAACTATAGGTATTTTTAACCCTTTAATGCTACAGAATGTACATTTACATCCTGAAGGTTTAGAGTTTGTATGGAGGTGGATTGGTTGTTGATCCCGCTCCATACAACGGGAAAAGGGGCTGTTTCTTACAGCAGACACTCGCTCACAGCTGCGATCAGCAGCGCTGATTAACATTTTAAATGCCTCCGTCAATTCTAACAGTGGCATTTAAATATGATCGATTTTCAGGGGTACACAATTAGATCGCCAGGTGCCATTGCAGATTGCCTACAAGCCATGCCTGTGGCATGGCTTGATGGATTGCCTGTCATATCACCGTATGATGTAATGCTATGGTATGGCATCATACTGCAGGAGCAATCACACCATCGCAAGTTCGTGTACCCTATGGGGACTTAGTTTTAATTTAAAATTTAAAAAAAATTAAGTTTTAAAAAGATTTAATAATTGTTAAAAAAAATAAAAAAGGTAATAAAAGTTTAAAATGTAAAAAAACAACCTTTTATCGTATTTATAATAAAAGAATCTAAATAGAGATGAGCGATCGAGCATTGCCTTTAGCGAGTACCTGCCTGCTCGGGAGCAAAGATTCGGCTGCCGGCGGCGGGCAGGGAGCAGCGGGGTAGAGCGGGGAGGAATGGATGGGAGATCTCTCTCTCCCTCTCCCCCCCCCCCCCCGCCTCCCCCCTGCTCACAGCCGCAACTCACCTGTCACCCGTGCCGGCACCCGAACCTTTGCTCCCAAGCGGGGAGATACTCGCTAAGGACAATTGTCCTTAGCGAATATGCTCGCTCATCTCTAAATCTAAATAATAAAACTCCAAAACATATTTGGTATTGTTGTATCCATAAAAGACCGATCTATGAAAGGCAAAAAAATAAATAAATAAACATCAGAATTGCACTTTTTTCGATCACCCTGTCTCCAAGAAAAATATGTAATACAAAAGCGATCAAAAAATCATATGTACTCCAAAATGGTATCAATAGAAACTACAGGACATCCTGAAAAAAATGTACCCTTGCACAACTATGTTGATGGCAAAATAAAAAAGTTATGGCTGTGAGAAGATGGTGACAGAAAATAAATTTTAAAAAATTAAATATATCTGTTACCATGAGCCCGGTCAGGGACCCAGGTGGCGGTGGCGCGGATCGCCACAGCGTTCTGGGATGGTGTTGCGCCCACATTCGGTTCAGCGAAGGGCGGTGCTGTGCTCCGGTGTGCGGGCGCAGCATGTGGCGCACATGCCTGCTATAAGAAGCGTGTGCTCTATCTCTGTAAGTTCTAGTGGCTGGCTGGGAGCTCCAGTCAGCCGGCTTGATTGGTCTCCACACAAGGGGCGGAGACTCCTGAATGTAGTCTGGCAGCTGCTGATAGCAGTTGCCAGTTATTGGTTCCGTCCTCTGTGTGTCTGACTTCTCTCCTGCTCCAGTGGAAGTTACCTTGTCTCGATCCAGCTCTGCCTGTGTTCTGTGGTTTTCCTGTCATGTTGGTTTATTCCATCTGCCTAGCCTGTCAGTACTAGTAAGTTGTCATCTGCATAAGTACGACGGTTCCTTCCTGTCCTGCTACCGGGCAGCGTAGGGTCAGTGTTGGCGGCCTGGACCTGTCCAGCTTTGAGGCTACCTCAAGGAAGGGACATTGGCATGGATGAGGGTCAGGGAGTCCCGCGCCGTGCGTACCTGTGCACACTACTAGTACTGTAACATAACTGGCCCAAAAAATATTTTCCTGCGGTTTTTTGAGGTGGGATTCACGGTGTGAATGGAGTCCTACAATACAATTACCAGTCAGATTCGTGACCTGGCCGGGATGGTTCAGGATCTGTCGGGGCGTCTCAGCCATCATGAGCAGTGGTTGGTTGTGCCTGCTGATCCAGTACCTGAACCTAAATGCCCATTACCCGAGCTGTTCTTGGGGGACCGGAAAAATTTATTTGTCTTCCGGGAGGCTTGTAAGTTGTTTTTTCGCTTGCGGCCTTGTTCCTCTGGGTCTGCGCCCCAACGGGTGGGGATTGTTATATCTCTGCTCCGAGAAGGGCCTCAGGGCCTATTCTTTACCGGCTGATTCCGCTTGTCTGCAGTCGCTAGACTTTTTTCTTTTTCATTGAGCTCGGAAATATTTTTGATGAGCCCGATCGTGCAGGTTATGCAGTAAGTTGTTGGCCCTTACGCCAGGGGCACCAGTTGGCAGAATAATATTGCTCTAGTTTCAGGCAGTATTCAGGTGAATCTGCATGGAACGACGGTGCGCTAAAAGATTTGTTTTTGGTAGGCCTGTCTGACGCACTAAAAGATCTATTGCTGTCCCATCTGTCACCCTCTACTTTGAATCAGGCTATGGAATTGGCAGTCAAAGCTGATCGTAGACTGAGGTCTAGAAGGGAAGCTAAGCTAGAGTACCGTCAAGAACGTGGTGCTAAGTCTCTGGCGACATCTACAGCCTGTACCCCATTGTCAACCCCTGGAACCGATGGTATGGAAGTGGACCGGTTGAGTCCTGAAGAACGGAAGCGGTTCCGGGTTTCAAACCAACTGTTTCTACTGCAGCAAGATTGGTTATCGCATCGCGTCCTGCCAGGAAAGGCAGCTACGCAATCAGCAGGAAAACTTCAGCTCCTAGGTGACTGTCAGGAGGGTCATCTAGGAGGTCAGGTACTCCCTAAATTACTAGTGCCTTGTAGTATGTCTTACTAGGCTTTTCACAGGGTGGGACAGGCATTTATTGATTCTGGAACGGCCGCAGACCTTATCCATTAGCAGTTCGTAAGACCAATGTTATCAAGTTTTACCGCGTTAGGTTTTCCGATCCACTTTACCAGTATCGATGCAGCCCCTATGTCCTCTGGGGTAGTGCCCAGTTCATGGTGGCCGCATTACATTCGGAGGTTATTTCATTTCTGGTCATGGAAAAGATGTCCATGGGTATCGTTCTGGGATTGCAGTGGCTAAGGACACACAATCCTCAGTTCAATTGGACTACTCTGGAGCTGGTTCGGTGGGGAAAGTTATGTCAGGATCATCTAGTGCCTGTTACATTGTGCTCCACCGATACTATTAGTATTCCGGACTATTTACGGGATTTTCAAGATATGTTCTCTAAAAAGCTTTCTGAGACATTACCCCCACACTGCGAATGGGATTGTAGGATTGATCTTGTCCCGGATAGTGCCATCCCTAAGGGGGCCATATTTAATCTGTCGGGTCGGGAGCATGAGGTTCTTAAATCCTATATTTCAGAGGCTTTAGCCAAGGAACATATCAGACCACCAAAGTCACCAGCTGGAGCAGGCCTATTTTTTGTAAAAGATAGATGGGTCTTTGCGGCCTTGTGTTGACTATCGGGCTTTAGACAAGATCACCGTAAAGATTCAGTGCTCGCTCCCTATGATCCCTGATCTGTTGAATCAGGGGGTGGGAGCACACTGGTTCTCTAAGCTTGACCTTTGGGGGGCTTATAATCTCATACATATTAAGTCTGGTGACGAATGGAAGACCGCGTTGAACACCCTGTTGGGGCACTTCGAGTGTCTGGTTATGCCCTTCGGGTTATGCAACGCCCCTGCACTTTTTCAGGGTTTTTTGAACGCGGTCTTCCCAATTATCTAGGGGTTTTTATGGTTGTCTATTTGGACGACATTTTGGTGTACTTGTCGGAGTGGGACACGCATGTCAGACATCTCCATTTAGTGTTAGAGCGGCTACGGGAGTACCAATTGTATGTTAAATTGGAGAAGTGCTTATTTGGGGTCAAACGCGTGTCATTCCTTGGGTATATCATTGCTCCAACTGATGTGTGAATGGAGTCAGACAACTTTGTGGCAATCACACAATGGGCTAAACCAGATAATTTGAAGGCTCTTCAGCGCTTTCTTGGGTTTGCCAACTTCTACAGAAAATTTATCAGAAATTTTTCAGTGATTGCACAACCGCTGACTGACCTCACTAAAAAAGGAGCGGATGTGACGTTGGGGTCTCCGGAAGCTTCAGAGGCGTTTGAGCAACTTAAGAGGGCTTTTTCCACCGCGCCGATGCTTGCTCAGCCGGACCCTCAGAAGCCCTTTTTTGTGGAGGTAGACGCTTCTTAGTTTAGGGTGGGTGCAGTCCTCTCCCAGGAATTGGTGGGCCGTTCAGGGTATAGTCTGTATGCCTTCTTTTCCGGTAAATTCAGTAGCGCCGATGCATTTACGATGTTGGGAACAGGGAATTGTTGGCAATAAAATGGGCATTTGAGGAATGGCGTCATCTTCTGGAGGGGCTCGACACCAGGTGACAGTCTTCACCGATCAGAAGAACTTAGTGTATCTTGAGAATGATAAGTGTCTCAATGCGCGGCAAGTCAGGTGGACACTTCTTCTCGAGATTCAATTTTACAGTCACGTACCTGCCGGGAGATAAAAATGTGAAAGCTGACGCCCTCTCCTGCAGTTTCGGGACTCCGGAGGTTAAGGATTCTCCTCCGGAAGGCATCCTCCCGCCCGGTGTCGTGGTGGCAGCCCTGGCACGGAACCTTCCGGCTCAGCTTCAGGAATATCAACAAGAAGCTCCAGAGGGGGTTCTGGCAGGGAAGATATTTGTACCAATGTCTCTGCGGTTGTTGGTTCTGGAAGAGTCTCATTCTTCCATTTTTGCGGGACATCCGGGGGTCCAGGGGACTCTTGAGCTATGTTCCCGATTCTACTGGTGGCCCGGCATGGCACGGGAGGTCCGGGAGTTTGTAAATCTGTGTTCAGCTTGTGCACATGGTAAGAGTCGCCGTAAAAACCCTAAGGGACTGTTAATGCCGTTGTCAGTACCTGGTAGGCTATGGTCGCAGGTGTATGGATTTTGTCACTGACCTGCCTCTGTCATAAGGTTGTTACACCCTTTTGGTAGTTGTTGACAGGTTCTCGAAAACGGCCCATTTTGTCGCTTTGGAAAAATTACCGTCTGCCGCTGAATTAGTGAAGATTTTCATTAGAGAGATTATAAGATTGCACGGAATACCGGTCAATATAGTTTCCGATCGGGGGGTGCAATTCGTGGCCCAATTTTGGAGGGCCTTCTGTGAAAACTTGGGAACATCTCTGTCTTTCTTATCAACGTTTCATCCGCAGACTAATGGGCAAATGGAACATAAAAATCAAGACGTAGTACAATACTTGCGTTTTTTTGTGGGCGAGAGGGTCAGTCGGTGGGTAGAGTTTTTACCTTTGGCCGAATTTGCCATAAATAATCGTATCAGTTCTGCGACAGGGATGTCACCTTTCTTCTGTGTGTTCGGTCGGCATCCCCGGTTTCTGACTTCCATTCCAGTATCTACAGTTTGTCCCGCTGTTGATGTTGTTACTAGTGAGTTGCAGGAGGTCTGGAATGGTGTACACAAGAACCTGGAGTAAGCAAGTGGTCGTATGCAACTATAAAGTTGTCCACTGTGTTGGAGCCATTTAAGGTCGGTCAGAAGGTCTATCTGTCCATGAAGAATTTAAAATTGAAGCTTCCCTTGGTAAAGCTTGCGCCGCGCTTTATCGGTCCCTTTGCCATAACGCGAGTCATTAATCCTCTAGTTTGAGTTGGATTTATCGGTTCTTGGAGGGTGCATGGGGTGTTTCATAAATCGCTTTTGAAGTTTTTTATCCCCACCCCAAGATGGCGGGATTTTGTTTTTTCTTTCCATTTCACTCCACGTAGAATTTTTAAAAAACTTTAGTACATTATATGGTATATTCAACAGTACCATTGAAAAATACAACTCGTACCGCAAGAAACAAGCCCTCACACATCTACGTTGATCGACAAATAAGAGTCATGATCTTTTAAAAGAGGGGGAGGGGGAGAAAAACAGAAAATTAATTTAAAAAAAAAAGGGCTGTGTCTTTAAGTAGCTAAAAAGGGCTCCAAAGGAGTTTCCCAGAACTTCTATTTTTATGACTTATTCTCAGGATCAATGTAGATTGATGCGGGCCCGCGGCTTGAAGTGCCTAAGGCGCTTGGTTGAGCACCACAGTCACTTCACTGCATATCAGACAAAGTGCTATCACTTCATAGTGGTAGTGCCTGGTATTGTAGCTCAATTGCATTCAATTGAATTGGACCAAGCATCACTTAGACCATGTGAACAATGAAAGAGACATCACAGGTCTGAGAAGAGAGTCTGGGCACTGTGGCCTCTTCAATCAGCTGATAGGCAGACGTCACAAGCAGTGGACCATACCAATCTGTTATTGATAGCTTATTCTTAGGATAGGTCATCAATATTGAAGTTCTGGCAAACCCTTTAATTCCTTCCCATAGGTGAGTGAGAAGGGGTTCCCACAAAGTGACGTATATTTACATCTTATGGATGGCATGGGCTTAGAAGCTGAGCCTCTGCCATTCGCAAAAGCAGCCGGCTTTGACTAACAGCCAGCCTCAGCCTCTAAAGGCAATGCACACCATCCTGTAGATAGGGGATAACCCTTGTAACACCGCAGGTAATATTATAATGATACAGATCTTTAAAGTTGTCAAAAATACTTTATGGTCCAAACATAGGAGCAGGAACAGATAGCATTTACTACTACATGTATTATGTGCAGAGGGCAAGCAGACAGGAAGTCTGTGATGTGCAACTTCAGCCAATAGCTGCAGAGCAGGAAGTGATGTCAAAGAGGTGGGATGAAATTTATGAATAGATTGACAGCTAGCAGTTACTATTCCCCTTATTAAAGGGATGTGCTCTTATCCAGTCTAACAGTGTCCAATCAGGGCTGACATTTCCAGACCATGTATGGACACCCCACCGACTGGAAATGCCTGGCTGTCAATGTATTCATAAAGTTCTAGAAGGAGTAATAGAGAAACTAGACAATACAGAGTTATAGGAAATGATGCTCCAGACAAACATGTCAGGAGAGCGGACAGGCCCTCTAGAACCCCTTAGTGGCAGGCCCATTTTATGCCCCAATTCTTTTTAAAAAAATTTTTGGGGGGAAGGGGTGGGGGTATAATCGCATTCCTAGAGCCAAAATGTAATATTTCCTTCAACATAGCCTTATGAGGGCTTGTTTTTTGTGGGACAAATTGTATTTTTAAAGGCATAATTTATGGGTACATATAAACTATTGCACAGCTTTTACTATTTTTTTATGAGGGGAGGTGGAGAATTGTAGATAAAACAAATTGCCATTTTTTTTTATTATTTAATTTATACGTCATTCAGCAGACAATAAATAATGTGATACCATTTTCAGATTCTCTGAACGATGGGTCTGAATGATTCTGGCGATACCAACTTTATACAATTTTTTGCTCTATGGCTATTTTTGTGCACTAAGACACTTGCTTCTTTTAAAGATTTGTTTTTGTGTCGCCGTTTCTCCAAGAGCCATAATGTTTTTATTCTTCCATTGATGGAGCTCTATTAAGGTGCGTTCACACGAGCGTGAGTGTGCGTACAAAGGTGCGCACAAAACCGCACACCCACGTACGTGAACAAACATGGGTTTATGCAGGTGCATGCAGCATCGCCAGTCAGATACAGCCATTTCAGCAGGCAGGGATTTTAAATCATGGCCAAGCATACGCAGCTGACACTCCATTCTTTTCAGTGGGACTGATTGTAATAGCAGAGCGCTTGTACTCGGTTATCTCTGGTGGTCCCATTGAAAGTGAATGGAGGAGAAGTGTGCATGCATGGCCATCGCTCCATTCAGTCTCATCACTGTTGCAGGGTTTCCACTGGAGGGCTTCTGGGCAGTGTGAACAATGAGGACTTCTTCACACTACCCAGAAGCCCTTCTATGGAAAGAAATAGCGCACAACAGTAGCTGGTGGCCGAGCCGTGAGCTAGTGCGCATGCGCTCCTGATATCCCAGACACCAGAGTTAGGCGAAAGAAAGACGTAAGAAGGGCTCAATGGTGGAGGTGGTTGCTTACCCTGGCAAGAAGCAGTAAACATTAAGAAGGCAGAGAAATCAATATCTGCAAAACGGAGCATTTTGGAAATAAACATTGTATGGATGAGTGCATTGTTTTACAATTTAGAACGTATTGAGATGGGACTACCCCTTTAAGCAAAAGACTCACAGTTTGTTATTCGGGAGAGAAACGACCTCTCCTGGGGCAGGTTGGTCCCTTCTTTCGTCTTCATACTGGTGTAGAAGTCATTTATCATATTCTGCTGGAAGATGACTACTTTCACTGTCTGAAGGCACCGAGCAGATTTGGACTTGACTTTGCCTTTGGCAAATTCGGTTACAGCTTCTAACATGATATCAGCCACCACAGTCGAGGACACATTACCCGCACCTGTGACACCAAAAGCAATATTAACGTGATTAATTGTAGAAAGTTATCAATAACAAAGTTACATGTAGGGATGTTTTGCAAATTGAATCAAATTTTTTAAAATGTCACAACCCCCTATATAACAGACATTTCTCCTCTATGTGCCATCTCATGGCTCGTATGCATTCACACTAGGTCATAGCCTACATCTGGTGCAGGTTACGGCTCTTTTCAGCCATAAAAAAATTGTCAAGACCTCGTGATTACTTTGGCGCATACAATTTGTGTTTCTGGCAGAACCTGCTAAATCTCCCCCAATGAAACAAGCCTTTCTTCGCTTCATCTTACAATTATCACAACAAAGAGAACATTATTTTAATGGAAGCCAAACCTGTCCCTATGGCTGGGAATGCGACTGATGAGGCGTGGAGGTTCTCGCACTCCATGAGAGACTCCGTTATAAAGTTATTGATGCCTTGTGCTGAATTTATGCCGATAACATGGAGAATATGTTGGCAAAGGAGATTTCCACTCTTGGTAGTGATATGGTTGCTCTTGTTTTGGGGTGCTGTGGATACAAACATTGATGACATGAGTGATGACATCATTAGATTGTTGAAGCATTAATGATGGCCTGCGGAGACAGAGATAATGTAAAAAGCAGGAAATCTTGCTTCCAGTACTAGACCGTCTGCAGATCCTCCTGTAATCTAGTGCGTACAGCTGGAGGCTTCTGCTCCCGGATCCTCTGTGCTGAGGGATTTCTCACTACATCTGGTAGCTTCATCTACAGGAGTGTTTTGGATGGAGCTGGCTTTAAAGAGGACCTGTCATGTCTTCACCTCTGTGGGGCTGCTGACACCAACGATGCGTTTCCCTTGTTTACACTCACTTCCATACTGGTTCTTCTTAGATTCAACTCCTGTCACTGTGAATGTCAAGTGGGCTGCTTACATTACTTACAGTCAATGAAGTCTAACATCACTCATTGACAGTAAGCAGTGGGATTCACTCACTTGGCACTTTCATGGTACCAAGAGCCAAATCCAAGAGCCCATATAGGCTCATAGTGGCTGCAACTGACAGCCGACCTACTGCTGCAACAGCGGGGATCGGTGAGAACAACAATCGCCACTGTTGACCCCTTATATGCCGCACTCAATATTGATCGCGACATGTAAAAGGTTCACAGAGGGAGAGCCGTAGCAACCAGACACCTGTCAATGGCACCTGGGGCTGCCATGGCATGATAAGTGATAATACAGTGCAATACAGTAATTTGAAAGGCCACGTAAAAATATACAGCTAATTAATATATTTGAGAACCTTGCTAATAGTAGTGGAAAGACAGAAGAACAAATGTAGTGGCCCAAATAGTTCCTACAAAAGCGCCTTGCCTTTAAATGGCAGAGCTCAGTTCATGTATTACCAGCAGGGGTAAAACACTACTTAATTTGCCCTACGACAGCTATTAATAGTCTGCCAGGTGGATAGTTAATTTTGATCAGTTTCCGGTAGATTGAACTCTGATTGGCTGCAAGCCAGTGGAGTGATAGTTGGGAGGCCGTAGACTGTTCAGGTCTGGGGGTGAAGAGAGTGAGAGGTAGGAGAGGAGTCGTGTCATAGGAATAGTGAGAAGATAGTCAGTCAGTGAGATTTCAGTAAGATCAGAACAGTAAAGTGCACAGAGAGCTTAACAGTAAGTCGGCTATTAAACAATTGAACTGTATAGTTAGTGTGATTATGTGGGTAGTTGAGAGGAGTTAGTAAGACAAGTGAGAGAATTGGATAGTAAAAATCTTTAGGCGTTCATCAGAGAGAGAGTGTTAGTGTGTGTAGACAGCATTGCAGTTAGGCAGCTCCGAAAGCTACCGGAAAAGTTGTTGGATCCAGAGACGAGTTGCGGCCCATCACAGGAGAATCCTTGCAAGGTGGCAAAGACACGAGAGGTAAAATTTAGAAGTATTCATTTTACCGTGAGGAGAGGGCCGCAAATACAGAGCAGAGTTTTAATTGCGGATACCAGAGCCACAGAATACCCTCATAACCTGTGCCAAAACGAAGGTGTATACTGTTCACAGTTCACACCATGGAAGAGCCATTAAACTGGCCCAAGTAAAACTAACAGCACTGCCATATGTTACCCTGAGCATCATCTCTGTCTTTAACCTGAGGAACCCCAGGTACATTATTCCTGTTATTGGTACTCCTAACATGCAAAGAAGATAACCACTTTTAATGAAAGATTTGTATGTGTACACTGATATATGATCGCTACTGACAGCAACAAAGAAAAGGAAAAGAAAGTTATTACGTATTAAATCCTGGTTCTCGTGATTTCTTAATTGCATCACATTGAACATAAAATAAATAAAATTGCAATAACGCCATGAAGAGGCCATTGTGGCTTTGTTGCACATGACAGGGAGTTGCAGAGCAACTAAGCAGCTGCCTCTTACAAGTGGCATCATGAACAGGATATAGAGCCTCTGTGACCTTGTAATTGCCACTTCAGCTTAAACAAAAAAATCTGCAACTGCCATTTTCTGTGCAAATTGAATTTGTCCGTCTGTGAGTGCTTAACAAAATCTATGACTCCAGTGACATCTACTACCACCCTACCTCCCACAATGCCCTTCACTATGCCTTACTATTTGGGAGCACCATGGCTGCCTTGGTATAGCGGTGAAATGCAGAAGCTCCATGAGTTTAAACACCAAATGAAAGCTATGCATCGCCTGTGTCCCATTACCGACAGACATAAGTTGGAAATGCTCATGTGTCAATTGGAGGGAGCTGCGGCTCGAGAAGTTAAACCGTGGCCTAAAGACCAGAAGAAAACAGTGGATCAGATCTCTGAGAGATTGCAGAACATTTCTGAGATCAGAACGATCTCTGGAGTGAAGAAGCAATTCTTCAACAAGAAAGAGAAGTCCCTGAGAGAGTATGCCCTGTCATTTCAAGAAAGCATGAAGCCAGTGATCCAAGCAGATCCCAGAGAAGCGGCTGGAGCAGACCAAGTGCTTGGCAAGCAGTTTATTGAAGGGGCAGTGACAGAGGATTTGAGAAGACAGCTAAAGATGCTATCTGTTCAGGACACATACCCCCTTCCTTGACTTTAAGGCCATTCAAGTACTAGGTCAAGAAACTCGGAGTAATTCTGAAGAGACCTATGAAACCACCTTCCTTCCCAAAGTAGATAATCCATGGATCAAGCCCGTAAAGCATGTCTTTTTACATACAGTCTCAGACTGGTACAGCTGACCTGCTCAGCGAAATGCAAAAGAGCATGGCAGAAATGGCCCATAGTGTGTCCACACTCTGTCAAAGGATCAAAAAGTAGGAAGCAAGATCCAACACAAGGCCATGAAAAGTGGCACATAATAGTCCTCTGAAATCACACACCCTACCAGCTGAAAGACGGACCGAACCCTGACGAAATAGACTGGGATCTGTCATCTGCAAACACGGTCATAGGACATGTTGAAAGAAACTCGCAGTTAAACGGACAACTCCTGAGGCCGAGGACCACTCCTCAGGTGGAAGAGGGTTAGGTCCTGAACATTCGAGATGGCTCTCTAAATATGTGGGACCCTGTCCTGAAGTGACAGTCTATTTTAATGGCATACCACTTTCAGCCTTGATAGATACCAGGTTATAGGTTATCATGATAAGAAGAGACACATTTGAGCAGTGCTGGAATACTGAAACCCTGATAAAACAGCCAAAACGAGTTTTAGATGTTATTGCCACCAATGGACAAGTTGTACCCTTGGTAGAGTATTGGGAGGCAACTGTACTGGCAGGAAGAGCTGAATTGCCACAGCAGGGGATTCTAGTTATCAATGTAGAAGAAAGAAACACCTCTGCTGTGATTCTTGGCATGAACATATTGCAAAATTGTTACGATGAAATGCTGGAGGCTCTCCAGAAATCAATACCACCTGCTTCCCAAGCTCAGCAGAGTCCTGCAAAGAGCCATAAAAGCCCTATCCGCTCAACAGCAGTTTACTAACATGAAAGGACAAGTCAGGCGTGCACGCATAAGCAATGTAAGACCCGTTACCTTGCAACCGGGAACCGAAACTTTAATCTGGTGCCAAACCAGACCAGGCCTTCAAGGAAAAGATTATCAAGCCCTTGTAGAACAGATTCAGCTAGAAGAACATCCTGTCATCATGGCGACTAGAAGTGTAGCGACTGTCTCAGCTGAAAGAATACCTATTCACATACTAAATATGGGAGAATCCCCAGTTCAACTTAAAAAGCATTATCCAGTGGCGCAAACTTTGCTTCTACATGCATAAGATGTTCTTACTCCATCTAGTGTGGAAGTGCAACAAGCCACACAATATCACCAGAGATCACGTTCTGAACTCCATACCCACCAGTGATCAGATTTACAGGTTGGTGATGAGGACACTCCTAACTCAAAAGGTTGAAGTAGTAGTTTAATTAGCTCAAAAATGTCATTCGGCCTCCAGTAAGTATCCATCAGACTTTGGGAGAGCCAAGAATGTATGCCATACTATACCAGCTGAGCTTTATCCCCCGATAAAAGAAGAATACCATCAATTCCACCAGCCATGGATCAACCAGTTAAAAAAATTTAAAAAGGAAAGGAAAGAGACTAAAGTGATACAAGAGAGTCATAGCCCATGGTCAGCACCCATTGTGTTAGTTAAAAAGAAAGACGGAAGCATCAGATTCTGTGTAGACTACCAAAAGCTTAATAATATTACACACAAGAATGATTATCCTCTGCCTAGAATCAAAGATTTGTTGGCAGTCCTAAGGCTCTGATGCATATTTCTCCACCCTGGACTTAACAAGTGGTTACTGGCAAATGCCAATGGCTCAAAAGGGCCGAGAGAAAATAGCCTTCACTACCCCTATGGGACTTTTCGCGTTCAATAACATGCCTTCAGACTTTGTAATGCTCCTGGCACATTTCAACGCTTCATAGAAAGATGCTTTGGGCATAAAAAAATTAAAAACAGTTCTTTATTTGGATGATGTCATAATTTACTCCAAAACATTCGAGGAACATTTGCAACACCTGGTGGAAGTGTTTGAAATCCTAATCAAACACGGATTGAAAATTAAACCTTCCAAGTGCCACGTATTAAAAACCCAAGTGCGCTATTTAGGCCACATAGAGAGCTCTAAAGGGATTGGACCTGACCCTGAAAAGATAGACATTATACAGAATTGGCCAACACCTAAAACTATAAAGGACGTGAGAAGCTTCCTCGGATTCACGGGTTACTACAAACGGTTTATCCCGAATTTTGCAAGAATAGCAGTGCCCCTACAGGAATTGATTAGGGGCTGCTCTAAAGAAAAGATAAAAAGAGCCATTTATGTTAATTGGGAACAAGAATAGGAAGATTTATTTCAGCTACTAAAAAGTAAACTCATTTCCACTCCAATACTGGGATATCCAGATTATAGTAAACCTTTTCGGCTGTACGCAGATGCAAGTCTAAAGGGATTAGGAGCAGTCTTAAGCCAAGTACAAGATGACAAAGAGAGAGTAATTTCCTTTGCAAGTCACTCACTCAAAGGAGCAGAGAGAACTGATCAAAACTACAGCTACGTCAAGCTGGAATTCCTAGCACTCCTGTGGGCCATCACTGAAAAATTTAGGGACCATCTAGCTGCTTTTTTTTTTGTGACTTACACAGATAACCGCTTGGCTCACTTGAATTCTGCTAAGTTGGGAGCGCTTGAACAGAGGTGGGCGTCAAAGCTATCCAATTTCAATTTCACCATTAAATATAGATCAGGCAAGAAAAATAGAAATGCTGATGCCTTATCCAGATTACCCACGCTACAGATTCTTTTCCAGAAGAAGATAAATAGGAAGAGATTGAAATGCTCAATTTCTGCACCACTAATGTCCAACAAAATGCCATCCGAGTCACCAACACCACTAACAGCGACCCGTTGAAGAGAAACAATGGATCGACTTTCAAACAGATAGCAGAACAATAGGAGAGATCCATGAATTTCTGGTATATGGCACCCTTCCCTGAAGGATCAAAAGAGGAAAGACTGATCCTGAATTCCATAGATTGGAGACAACAATTGACCCTATGACAGGAAACAGAGTGCACCAGATCCTAATCGCTGGAGGAGATGCACACTTTATTCTAACAGCTTATCATGATTCGTTCGGACATTTTGGAGTGCAGAAAACTGAATGTACTATCCGCAGAAGGTTCTACTGGATATAAATGGGACAGGATATAGCAACATGGTGCCTAGAATGTGAAATGTGCACAAAAAGATTGAACAAGCCTGACCAAAAAGCTCCACTACATCCAATAGTGACTAAGAAACCTCTAGAACTTCTAGTTCTAGATCACTTTATGATTGAGCCGAGTAGGACCGATTGTACCAACCTTTTGAACATAATTGATAATTATACAAAATTAATTGTGACAGTCCCAATGGGAGATCCAAAAGCTTAAACCACTGATTATATACTGGGAAAAAATGTCTTACTACCATATAGATGCCCAAAGAAGATCTTAACAAATCAAGGACCTGCCTTTGAATCTCAACTCTTTCATGAACTATGCAATCTATATCAGTCTACAAAATTAAGAATAACTGCTTACCACCCACAAGAAAATGGACTGTGTGAGAAGATGAATCAGACCATATTAAACCTTCTCAGGACCATACCAATGCACAAGAAAGCAGATTGGCCTATTATCCTGCCGGCGCTAATATATGCCTATAACACCACAGTACATTGCTCAACTGGATATACTCCCTATTGCCTCATGTTTAGGAGACAAGGCAAATTACCAGCAGACTTATCTTTGGGAATACAAATAACAGATGATATCAACCCGTTACCAACCACACACTGGGTGCATGACCACCAAAAATGCTTGCAGAAATTGACCTTCGCATGGAAGATGTACAACAAAAACAGGAAACAGACTTTAACAGTCATGCCAAAACAGAGCCACTGAATAAAGGATCCAAAGTTTGGATAAAAAAGGTACAAAGAATCGGCAAATTCGACACCCATTGGGAAGATCAACCTTATACTATTCTGGACTTACTAGTCCATGACAAGGACTTATACTGCATAGCCCAAGAAAATGGAGGAACAAAACTAGTCCACAGAAACAGACTTAAGCCATGTTATTTAGACCAGATCCCGACAGAAATTCCCGAACCAAAAGATAAGTTACAGTTACTTCCAAATACAAAGACAAGCAGCTCACCTGAATGCTACAGGGCAATCCTTCCATCAGTCTGCTGAAAACATATGTGGAGCCTTGGCTAGCTGCAAGTCTAGCAGCAAAGAATATACTTCAAGGAAAAAGTTGCCAGCTTCTTCACACAACTTTTCTTTATTGAATATATATATATATATTCAGAACACGAGACAAATAGATAAAAACACCTTGTCCGCAGCGACATGTTTCGGCAGCAACTTCTGCCTTTGTCAAAGCTGACTAAAAAGAAAATACAATGGTTTTAAAAGAATAAAAACAGCTGAATGTCTTAGGTTCTTGATGATGACCAACCTTGTCACTCCTCTCCACTACCACACGAATACCACACCTCCTTTACCTAAGCATTTGTTTAAAATAATCTGCAATTTGAGATGTTCTTACATACATATACAAAGATTCTTACATGCATATAGAAAGGTTATCTTTAACATTTGTTACATTATAACATAAAGCCTTGTTTGTGTAATAGGCTAGTTCACAACAGCATCACTCTGTGAGGAAAAGATAAGATCATAAGGCCTCAACATAAACATAGCAAAAAAAGCCAAACATTTTATATTGTTAGGCTAGATTTTAATATATATATATATATATATATATATATATATATATATATATATATATTAGTGAATCTGTTTTAGAATGCATTCTACTAGGGTACTTTGTATCTAACTTGAAGATCCAACATACCTATTAGAAAGCGCAAAAATAAACAAAGTACAGCCTTGACGTCAGGCATAAAACAAAATCCTGCTTATCCAGCACTTACTATACAGAGTTCGTCCCTGACTATACGGACGGCTCGCTGTAGCCGCACGAAAACTACACGCTTGTACAAAAGTCCAGTTTGTCCTTTGGTAAGGGATAAGGCGTCTCATGAGACCAGCAGCTTCCAGCATCTAGCTGCGCCCGGCCTCTTCCCTGTCTTCCCTCATTTACACAAACATCTCCAGCAACTAACTTTGCTGGAGATCACGGCACCGCTGTTTTTTCCCATATGACATGAACTCCCTTCATGCCCACTGGACGAAACATCTGACTCGAGGTAAAACATACCGACTATCCATTATTATCCCCTTCAGTGTCTCACAACATATATATACTGTTTTATAATTCATTCCTCTGGGGTACCTGGTATCTAACTTGGCTACCCAGGCTGTTGTATACCATTTAAAATAATATATAGCAATTACAATAGGGATTTGAGAGAATTCATTGTCATGAGTATAGATTTTTTGTTAAAACAGATTTTTTTTTTTTTTTTGACGGAAACTTTTATTTGTGGATCACTGTAGCCCTTATGGGGTCCAAATTCTCACCTACCCTGACCAATCTATTCATGGCATGGTGGGAAGAAAAATATTTTTTTTCTAATGATAACCCATATGTGGATCAGATGGTGTGGTATGTATGTTATATTGCTGATGTTATCATTATCTGGAATGCAGAGGTAGATGATGGAACTAAATTTGTTGAATATTTGAATGACAACCAATATAATTTACATTTTTTGAGCAGCACAAGTGACATCGAGATACTTTTTCTAGATCTGAAATTGAGAGGAGAGGAAGACACTGAAAATATAACAGTATCCTTGCATAGAAAACCCAATTCAGGTAACACTATCTTACATGCCAATAGTTGCCATCCTATACAAACAATTAAGCAATACCTGTTGGGGAGCTGGTAAGAGCCAAACGTTCCTGCACTAAGGAGGAAGATTATGCAGTCTCAGAAAGAGAAATTTGCGATAGATTGGAGAGAAGAAAGTATAACAAATGGATGCTGGAAAGAGCAAGGAGAAGGGTTCAATCTGTAGATAGAATAGATGTGTAAAGGGATACACAGGTCTTTAAAAAATTGCAGAATAAATTGGTTTCTTCTACGACATATACCAGAGAATTTAGCAAGATTAAAAAAATATTTTTTTTTCATATCTTCCTATCTTGAAACAAGATAAAACATTAAAATCTATTTTGGAAGGGGGTGTACAGTGCGTACCCCGGTGTATAAGAAATCTAGCAAATAAACTGTCACACAGTCAATCAGAAAGAACCAGTAACTCTCAATGACGGCTGTCACAAAATGGCTTTTTTAGATGTAGGGGGGGGGGGGGGCAGGGGTGGAGCATGTAAGTTTGCTAATAAAACTAAATGCTTTTTAGGAACAGACAATAAAACAGAAAATAAAATAAATTCTTTCATCAATTGTGATACTAAGAATTAAAATCTAGCCTAACAATATAACCATTTTTTAACTTTGTTGCTCTTTCTTTATAAAGAAAAAAAACTCCCAAAGAGAAAGGTATGTTGGATCCTCAAGTTAGATACAAGGTACCCTAGAAGAATGCACTCTAGTACAGATTCTACATATATATATATATATATATATATATATATATATATATATATATATATATATATATATATATATTTGTAGGCAGTTAAAGGGTGAAGTTGTGGATGGAGTGAATCTCCCTCCCAGGCTTTTAGTTTGGACGGGGTGGCGGTCCAGTCCAAAACTTCACCCTAGCTCTCAGGAAGCGCAACTGCAGGCACTGATCCTGTCACTGGAGCATAAAAGACTGCAGCTCTAGGAAGACAGGGCCTGACAGCTTGAGGAGGAAGCCTCTGAGCATCTTGCATGGTGCAGCTTTCATTTTGTGATTCTTGCATGGACTTGAGCACCCTGCGTGGTGCCTCTGTAATTTTTCAAAGTCTATTTCTGTTTGCTGTGCTGGGAAATAAAACCGAGGAAAGTTTTATCCTACTTTATGGTCCGGTGTGTCTGTGCAGACTCCATCACCCTGACGGACTATTACATTTGGTGCTCGGATGCGGGTAGCAATCCCGACCGCTGAGGGCAATGGCAAGACACACGGTGAATGTCCTGGGTAAAGTCTGCGCCTGCGATGCAAGCGCCAACCCCGGCTATAGAGGAGCTGCTAGCGCGGATGGACCTTCTGACAGATGTCCTGCTCAAACATCCAGCCTTAAGGAAGGACGGGGCCCCAACTACAGCCAGGCCCAGGGAGACTGTGCAGAAGTTCCTGCAAAAGATGACTCCAAATGATGATGTTGAGGCCTTTCTGACCGTGTTTGAAAGAACCGCCGAACGAGATAACCTCCCCAAGGCTGAGTGGGTCAAGGTTCTAGCACCGTTCCTCACAGCAGAACCACAGAAGGCGTACCATGATATCAGTGTCCACGAGGTAAGCTACTATGCCAGATTAAAGGCAGAGATCCTGGCTCATCTGGGGGTTACAGCGGCGGTCCGGGCGTTAAGAGTGCATAATTGGAGATACACATCTGACCAATCAGCCAGGTCGCAGATTTTTGACCTGTATCATCTGGTTAAAAATGGCTGGAGCCGGACATTTGCACACCCACCCAGATGGTTTACAAGGTCGTGGTGGACCATTGCCCTGCCGGCAGACCTGCAGCGCTGGGTCGGTCATGGGGGGCCTAAGGATGCTAACCAGCTGGTAGAACTGGTCGACTGCTACACTGCGACGGAAAACTATCTCCAGGACATCCATTCCGTACAGACCCCCATTACGAGTTCGAGACCTGCAAGGGGTAAGAGACCACCGGATGCGAGAGGGAAGCAGTGGCCTGGCGGGAAAAAGGTCGGGCCTCCAGAGAGAGCACCACTGGAGTTGAAAGGCTCGGATAGCCCAACCAGTTTCCTAAGCTGAGGAAACCTGGGCCTTTGAGGTGCTGAAGGTGCCAGGGGTTCGGACATGTGTTGGCTTAGTGTCCCGTAACCAATGAGCCTATGGAGGGTGACGGTGCTTGGAGCCGGTCCTTGTTTGCAAGGCCTAGTTGCGGTGCCTCCCAGAGACTAGAAACTGAGCCGCAACTGTGTCGGTTAAGTGTAAGCCACCATTCAGTGGAGGCGCTATTGGAATTGGGGAGCCTGGTCACCTTAGTGCATGCTAGTCTGGTAGCAGAGGGCTTCCTACCAGGTAAGCACATCAGTGTGGTGTGTATACACAGTGACACAAGGGTATATCCTATGGCACGTTGTAACTTTGAGACCCATGTCGGAACTGTGACCTACGATGTAGGTGTGGTCAAAGGGTTAATGCACAGTGTAATTTTGGGACGTGATTTTCCTGTGTTCTGGGACTTTTGGGGGAAGATGATAACCCCTACTAAAGAGACTGGCGCAAACCCAGCTGACCTTACCCCTCCGCAGGATAGCGGGGTAAATGTGGACATTGAACCAAGAGATGTAACCTTTCCTTTACAGGTCTTGGCTGGTGATGATATTGAAGAGGAAGTTCACCCCTCGGTTCAGGATGTGTCCGATCTGGAGGATGCACCTGAGGGCTTTGGGACAGCCCAATTAAGAGACCCCACTCTTGTTAATGCAAAAGAAAATGTCGTGATAATAAATGGTATGTTACAGGATCCAGGTTCTGACCAACGGTTCCCCCATTTTGCCACGAATAATAACCTGTTGTATAGAGTAACAAAAATAGGCGAGAAAGTGGTGGAACAATTGGTCGTGCCAAAGCCGTATACAGGCGCAAGGTGCTAGACTTGGCACATAATCATGTATTAGGGGGACATTTAGGAACTGATAAAACACAGGATAGAATTCTTCAAAGGTTCTTCTGGCCAGGGGTATACAAGGACATAAAAGAGTACTGTGAGTCGTGCCCCACCTGTCAGAGTACCTCTCCCGATTATAGAGGTTCCCTTTGAGAGAATTGGAATGGATTTAGTGGGTCCCCGGGTCAAGTCGGCTAGAGGACATCAATACACTTTGGTCGTGTTAAATTATGTCACTCGATACCCTAAGGCAATTCCTGAAGTCCTACTGCCAAAAACATTGCACGAGAATTGTCCCTTACGTTCTTCAGAATAGGTCTTCCCAAGGAAATCCTCACAGACCAAGGGACCCTGTTCATGTCCAAAGTAACGAAAGAATTGTGTCACCTCTTTAAAATTAATCACATACGAACCTCAGTATACCACCCTCAGACGGATGGGTTAATAGAGTGGTTCAATAAGGCCCTAAAGCAAATGCTAAAGCGGGTAGCAGAGAAAGATGGTCAGGACTGGGATCGTCTGTTACCTTATCTCACGTTCTCCATACGGGAAGTACCACAGGTTTCTTGCCATTTGAGTTGCTATGGGGTCGACACCCCAGAGGGTTGCTGGATATAGCCAGAGAAACCTGGGAGGCTGAGTCAACTCCCTATAGGAGCGTCATAGAGCACGTGGCTCAGATACAGGATCGCATTAGCACGGTAATGCCCATTGTCCGGGAACACTTGCAGAGGGCACAGGAGGCCCAAAGCAAAGGGAAGGATACATCAGCATTCTATTGCTAGTTCATTATATTTTCTTTGGGGTTAGTGCGACGAATAATTTTGAGAAAAACAACACGTATATTCTTATTGCACTACTTTGATCATAGTAATATCCAGTACTTACCGCATAAATAATTGGTTCCTGATGAGTCATACAACTGACAGAAACGCGTTGAACCTGAATCTCTAGAATACGAAACTTACTAACAGACTCGTTTTACCCTTAGTAGTCTATAAGCTGGCAATTCTAAACTGCCAGTATTTCGCTAGTAAACCTGTATCTCTATAAATACGAAACTTGTAAATTAACTTTTCTTAACCCTTAGAAGTTTGGAAGCTGGCTTCTCTAAACTGCCAGTGATATTTGGATCTGGTTGATTGATAAATCAAGTTGCCTGCACATCCATAGAGGCACATAACCAGCAATCCATATCCTTCTTTATGTTGTCTTGTCTTTCTCGTTATGTGTATGGGGCACTATATTTTAATTATTTAAATAAAAGTTAAATTTTAAGGGATCATTCCAGTGAATATACTCCCTATAGGAGCGTCATAGAGCACGTGGCTCAGATACAGGATCGCATTAGCACGGTAATGCCCATTGTCCGGGAACACTTGCAGAGGGCACAGGAGGCCCAAAGCAGAGTGTACAATCGTTCTGCCAGGGTGAGAACTTTTAGTCCCGGTGACCGGGTTCTCATCTTGGTACCTACTGTAGAGAGTAAATTCCTCGCTAGGTGGCAGGCCCCTATGAAATCGTTGAGAAGGTAGGCGACATAAACTATAGAGTGCACCAGCTGGGGAAAAGGAAGCTGTATCAAGTGTACCATGTTAATCTAATAAAACTCTGGAAGGATAGAGAATCTTTGGCAACCTCAAGCATTAGGAGGGGTGGACCGCAGCCCTCCCTGCCCGAGGTTAAAATAGGTGAGACCCTCTCGGTGTGCCAATGGCAGGAGGCAAAGGAGTTCCAGCAAAGAAACAGAGACAAGTTCTCTGACCTGCCAGGTCGTAACACATCATAAAACATGATGTCATAACTGAACCCGGGATGAAGGTAAACCTAAAACCGCAGTTTCTGTCCAAGTTAAGCGCATGCTGGAACTGTGGGTGATAGAGGAATCAAAAAGCGCATGGTCAAGCCCCATTACGCTAGTTCCCAAACCGGACGGTACTTGGAGGTTTTGTAATGATTTCAGGAAATTAAACTAAATCTCCAAATTTGATGTGTATCCCATGCCCAGGGTTGATGAATTAATTGAGAGATTGGGTAATGCCAGATATATCACCACCCTTGACCTTACCAAAGGGTACTGGCAAATACCCTTGACTGACAAGGCCAAAGAGAAAATGGCCTTCTCAACCCCAGAGGGCTTATTTCAGTACAAAGACATGCCGTTTGGGTTACATGGCACGCCTGCTACCTTCCAAAGGTTAATGGATCGGATTTTGAGGTCTCACAGTAACTATTGTGCCGCATACTTACACGATGTCGTAATCTTTAGTACCGACTGGAAGAGTCACCTTGGGAAGTTACAGGTGGTCATGGATGCCATAAAAGGGGCAGGTTTAACCTTAAACCCTGAAAAATGTGCAGTAGCCCTGGAGGAAGCCAAGTACCTTGGCCACGTTATTGGCCACGGCCTCATTAAACCTCAGGTCAACAAGGTAGAGGCCATACAGGCATGGCTTAGACCTTTGACAAAAAAACAGGTCAGAGCTTTTTTAAAAATGACCGGGTACTACTGTAGGTTTGTGCCTAATTTTGCCTCCGTTGCAGCACCACTTACAGACTTGCCGAAAGGGGGCAAGTCGGTAATGGTGGCGTGGACAGCCGAGGCCGAGCAGGCCTTTTTAAAATTTAAAGTCTGCCTTTTGCCAACAGCCAGTGTTGATAATGGTTGACTTCTCAAAAGATTTTATTGTGCAGACAGATGCCTCTAATGTAGGGTTGGGTGCAGTGTTGTCCCAGTCCATAAATGGGGAAGAACATCCAGTACTGTATTTAAGCCGGAAACTATCTCCTACGGAGAAGAATTATGCTATTGTTAAACGTGAGTGTTTAGCAGTAAAATGGGCACTAAAAACATTAGGGTATTATTTCTTGGGGAGAGAGTTCAAATTGGTGTCAGACCCTGCCGCCTTGACCTGGATGACGCAAAATAAGGAAAAGAATGCGAGGGTGACAAGGTGGGTTTTTTCACTTCAGAACTTCAAGTTCACCCTCGAGTATAGACCAGGCAGGTCACAAGGTAATGCTGATGCCCTGTCTAGGGTGCATTGTCTGATCACCAAGGAGACCCAGCCCTCCGGTCTGGAGAAGAGGGGGGGGGGATATGTAAGCAGTTAAAGGGTGAAGTTGTGGATGGAGTGTATCTCCCTCCCAGGCTTTTAGTCTGGACAGGGTGGCGGTGCAGTTCACGACTTCACCCTAGCTCTCAGGAAGCGCAGCTGCAGGCACTGATCCCGTCACTGGAGCATAAAAGACTGCAGCTCCAGGAAGTCAGAGCCTGACAGCCTGAGGAGGAAGCCTCTGAGCATCTTGCATGGTGCAGCTTTCATTTTGTGATTCTTGCACGGACTTGAGCACCCTGCGTGGTGCCTCTGTAATTTTTGAAAGACTATTTCTGTTTGCTGTGCTGGGAAATAAAACCGAGGAAAGTTTTATCCTACTTTATGGTCCGGTGTGTCTGTGCAGACCCCATCCCCCTGACGGACTATTACAATATATATAGTATATATAGTTCATATGCGTCACGGAAAACCTGGAATTTGATGAAAGTCATTGAATACCTGAAACTGTCATGGAATTTTGTGATTGTCATGGATTTTATAGTTTTTTCTCATGGAATTTTATCCGAGTCTTAGGGCTTCTACACACTAGCACTTTTTTTAACGCTGCGATATTGTAGCGTTTTTTCCGATGGGACTTTCTAATGTTAAAATCGCATTGCACAAAAATCGCAAAGCACAAACTTGGGATTTTTGTGCAATGTGATTTTAGCATTAGAAAGTCCCATTGAAAACAATTGCAGCTGTATCGCAGCATTTTAAAAAACCGCTAGTGGGTAGAAGCCCTTACTAAGAGTTGAAGTGCTTTTCCCACTGATTCAATCATTGAGAGATTATTTTTTCTTGTATTTAAGTTAATTGACTGCAATTCATACGCCGAAGATGGGAGGACGGTTGGGGGGTCGACTGAAACAAAGCTAGTTTGTCAAAATATTCCAAGTTGTTTTCTATCTGAGAGTAAAGTCTGTTAAGGAAAAAAAAAATTGGCAACTCGCTTCTGTAATGTTTAGGTAACTACTGGCAGAACAAGAGTTCACTTGAACATCACAGATTTTTTTAAGTGTCCCATGTAAAACATTGTTTCAAAATGTATATACCGTGTACCTAATACACGGTAAATATATCTTCATGTTTCATGTCGCTAAAAGCTATGAGCTATGACAGTCTCTTAACTTTTTATCTGTTGCAGATGTAATCTCTGTTTATATCGGATCTGTTGATTAAAAGAAAATCATTTTTTATATAATATTAATTTCTGAGATTATTGTGCGTTTTAGGCCCAATGCACACAGGCGTATTTTCACTGCGGGATCCGGAGCGGGTGTTCACCTCTGGATCTTGCAGCAAATACTGCCCATAGACATGCTATGCAAAATGCTTTTCCATGCCCACGAGCAAAAAATCTACTGTGATTTTTTTAATATTAATAATCTGCTTAATAATTAATAATCTGATAGGTGGACAGTAAATTTTGATTGGCTGCTGGCAGATGGAACTCTGATTGGCTGCAGGCCAGTGGAGTAACAGTTGGGAGGCAGTTGATCATGCAGGTCTGAAGAGTGAAAAGAGAGAGGTAGGATAGGAGTCGTGTTGTAGTAATAGTGCGAAGATCGTCAGTCAGATCAGAACAATAACGTTATTCCTGTTATTGATACTCCTAACATGTAAAGAAAATAACCACTTTTAATGAAAGTGGTTATTTTGTATGTGTACACTGATATATGATCGCTACTGACAGAAACAAAGGAATGGAAAAGAAAGTTATTACATATTAAACCCTGGTTCTTGTGATATCCTAATTGCATCGCATCTGCTATCTTGGACCTAATCCTTACCAACAGGGAGAAAATGCTTGAGGAAGTAAGGGTGGCTGGGACCTTAGGAGGCAGTGATCATGCTATCCTTGAATTTTGGATAATAATGGGAGAAAGACCTGAGAAGACTGAGACCTCAAGGTTGGATTTCAGAAAGGTAGATTTTAGTGAACTCAGAAAGATGATAGGAAGAATCCAATGGCTGGATGTTCATAAGGATAGAAATGTCCAAGAAGGTTGGGATATATTGCAAAATAAAATTCTCAAGGCACGATCGTTAACAATCCCTAAAAGAAGGAAGAATGGGAAGCATTTAAAGAGACCAGGATGGATGAACAAAGAACTTGCACAAGTTAAAAAGGAAGAAAATATGTTTATCTTATGGAAAGGGGGGGGGGGGGGGGATATCTAATAAGAATATAATGCGGTCTGCAGAAACTGTAGGGCAAGTGTCAGAAAAGCTAAAGCCAAAAATGAATTGAGGCAACAGAGACTAAAAACAATACAAAAAGGATTTTGGAGTTATGTCAAAAGCAAAAGAAAAGACAAAAGATGCTATAGGATGAAAATGGTAACTTGGTTAATAATGATGTTGAGAAGGCTGAACTTTTAAATTCCTATATTGTATCTGTTTTCTCTCAGAAAACTGATCTGCCTTGTGCTATCGGGGGAATAAAAGAATGCAGGCTATTTATAAGCAGAGAGATAGCGAGGGAACACTTAGCTAACTAAAATGAATTCAAGTCTCCAGGTCCTGATGAATTACATCCTAGAATACTAAAGGAAGCAGCGGAGGTAATTGCTGAACCACTCGCTATAATCTTTGAGAATTCCTGGAGAACAGGAGAAGTCCCAGAAGATTGGAAAAGGGCAAATGTTGTCCCTATCTTCAAAATAGGGAAGAAGGTGGATCCAGGAAACTACAGGCCGGTGAGCCTGACTTGTATACCCAGAAAGATCTGTAAACTAATTATTAAACAGCAGGTTGATCAGGGAAATGCGGTAGATATAGTATATCTTGACTTTAGTAAAGTATTTGACAAATTATCACATACCATTGTTATTGAAAAAATGACCAAATATGGGATTGACAAGGCAACTGTTAGTTCGATTCACAACTGGCTGAGTGAACATACTCAGAGTGGTCATAAATAGCTGCACATCCAATTGGAAGAATGTGTCAAGTGGGGTACCACAAGGCTCTGTCCTCGGCCCAGTGTTGTTCAATATTTTTTATAAAGGAAGGAGGAATTGAGAGGAAGCTAATCAAATTTGCTGATGACACAAAGCTAGGAGGCATAGCTAACACTAGAGAAGAGATAGAGGATTCAAAAAGACCGAAAAAAGCTTGACTAGTGGGCAGTGACTAACAGAATGGTATTTAACAAGGAGAAATGCAAGGTCCTACAACTGGGCAAGAAAAATGAAAAAAAAAAGCACATACAGAATGGGAGGAATTGAGATAAGCAGCACATATGAAAAAGATTCGTGTATACTAATAGATCATAGACTGAACATGAGTCAACTGTGTGATGCAGTAGAAAAAAGGCAAACACAATTCTGGGATGTATTAAGAGAAGCATATAGTCTAGATCACGTGAGGTCATTATCACCCTCTACTCTTTCTTGGTCACACCCCACTTTAAAAAGGAAAGACAAACTGGAGCAAGTTCAGAGAAGAGTTACCAGGATGGTGAGCGGTCTGCAAATCATGTCCTATGAGGAACAGTTGAAGGATCTGGGAATGTTTAGCTTGCAGAAGAGAAGGCTGAGAGGAGACTTAATAGCTGCCTACAAATATCTGAAAGGCTGTCACAGTGAGAAGGAAATATATATATATATCCTTGTAGGTAGAAAAGAAAACACTGGAATATATATATTTATATATATAATTATGTGCCTTTCTTTTTATATGTATACTAACTTTATTCTTATATGTACTAACTCTATGAAAAACTTAATACTTCGCCTTATATCAGATATGCCAAGATGCTTTGCAAGGCAAACAGAGAAAGAATGTCCAAAGAAACTAGATGAAGGATGAAGGTGAAAGTGAAGGAGAAAAGAGATATGAAGAATGCATGCTTAGCTGCTTTCTCAGAATTGAGTGCGTGATTCTTTGCACTGGAGTTAATTGAATACGTGATTTTCTGTACATAAGCCAGAGACCAAGTATGCCTTATCAAGATGAAGACCGTTCAACTATGCATATGACCTCCAGTGCCCTGGGCGCAGCTGCGGACTTTACATATATGGTTATGCGGTGGATTTGAGCCAATGAGACTATTACCCATTCCTAGTGACGTGACCAAAAAGTATAAGATCCCATGCAATCTGTAATAAAGTGCGCAGTTATTTTCCCGTGTGAGGAGCTATACCAGACTTTCGTGTGTGGTGTTTCTTCTTTACCGTCGACAGCAGGACATTGGGGTGGGCCTGTACTTAGAATTTCCCTGACAACAGTGCAGAGGCATCAGCCCTATTCTCATCTGCACAAGGAAAGACTAGAGGCAATGGCATGAAACTAAAAGGGAGGAGACAGAAATTAGATATTAGACAGTGAGGGTGATCAATGAGTGGAACAGGTTGTCAGTGGAAGTGTCGAGTTCTCCTTCAATGCAAGTCTTCAAATAGAGGCTGGACAGACATTCGTCTGGGATGATTTAGTGATTCATTATGAGGGGGTTGGAACCGATGACCCTGGAGGTCCCTTCCACCTCTACTATTCTATGATTATCAAAATGATAATAGCATCACAGGTTCAAGCCCCCTTCAGGGACATAAAAAAAATCTTAAAATGAAAAAAAAGACTAAAACCCCCAAAACTTTGTTTGTGCACATTCCCATCTTTCTTTTAAATGATTTAAAAAAAAACAAACAATTATCGCTCAAAATTTGTTCAAACAAAGACACATCAGCGATAATCATTGCGCATAAATGCTACCATTGTTTACTTTTCAGCTAAATGATGATTTTAAGGGGAGCATATAATCTATCGTTCAGCCGGAGAGTAGATATCACAGACCATATGCTGTTTTCTGCATGGGAGAGCTGATTACATTGTATTCAGCGGACAACCTGTGCGAGAAAAATAGAGGTGATTACAGAGTCCAGACTATCTGCTGCCGGGAGGCTCATTCACATGAAAATGATGCTGATAAAGTGCTAATGGACATTAGTGTCCATTAGCAGTGTATGCAACATGATCGATAAAGCTGTCAATCTTTCAATACTTCGAAAGATTGTCTTCGCGTGTAAACGAGCCTTTAGTTAGTCCTGGTCTTTAGGGCGGCTTCGCATGGGCGTAATTTGCGCACACGATGTGCAGAGAATAGAACCCATTGATGTCAATGGATTTGTTCTCATTTCTCATAGCCAGTTAAATCTGAGTGTCTTCGTCAGCCACATGTGAATGAACACTCCCTGTGTGGGAAAAAAAAATACAGTAAAATGCGCCGACACACAAACAAAAAGACCCGTTCATGGCCCAAATACATTGCACTGAGTTGTGTGCAGAAACTCATACACCCGGGAGAATCCGCCTTTGGACCTGCAGTTGACATGGGCTTTGTGGTCATAATAGTTTGCAAAAAAATACACTTGTATTACACTCCGATGAAATCGGCCAAACTTTTCTGCCTTTACACACATGATCCTCACGGTTTTTGTTTATATACAGACAGCACATGACCGCGACAGCAAATCAGCGTCCGCAGCGGTCACGTTCTCATACTACTGGCATCATGGCTCAGTAATGGACAGCATGATGCCAGAAGTAGAGCGCATGACTACTGCGGCCACTGATTTGTCGCGAGGGATGGTATCACGATATCACAGAAGGAATAAAGGAACAATACAATATTTATTTACGAACAAGGGAACATTAATCGATTCTGCGGTCTTAACAAGTAAGCAATTTAATTTATGCCGCAGATTTTACCTAACGCTAACCAAATCCTAGGGGTAATATTGCTTTATGCACGATAAGAAAACAATAATACTTTATCCTCAATATATGATATAATATCAACACCGGCAAACAGTATAACAATACCAATAATTCTAAAACCAGATAAGTGCCGTTAGTTCAAAGATAAATCACATAACACAACATACACCAGCAAACGCCTGCAGATGTCCCAGAGCCAAAAATGGAGCTTACCGAGCAGAGCGCATTCATCCTCTACACTCGGCCCCGCCGCCTCAAGGATGGACTTAGAGACACCTGCAAAACAAAAAAAATATTTTATATGAACACTGCATATTGCAGGAAGCAACTGTGACCCCCGTCCCTCCTCCGCACACAGTCAAGTGTCCTCCATCCCTCCTCCGCACGCAGTCAAGTGTCCCCTATCAGTTCATATTCCCACAGCTAATCCCGCACTGTAGGTAGCATACACTCATTAGTCCACCTCATCCTAGTTGTGTGTAACATGGCCTTGTTCGTCTACATTCCGCCAGCTATTTTTGCATTGTGGGCAACATGCCCCCATTAGTCTACATTCCCCCCAGGTATTCCCACATAGGGGGTAACATACCCCCATTAGTCCATCTTGCCCCAGTTATTCCAACATAGGGGGTAACATGCCCCCATTATATTACATTTCCCCAGCTATTTTCACATTAGGTTAACGTGCCACGGTTAGTGCAGTGCAGTGTGAATTTCCAGTGAAATAGTTTGTTTCTGGTTTAGGCGCAGATTACCCATTTTCCATCCTGCAGATTCGATTGTGTCAGTACCTGATTTGAGATTAAAGGATGGATTAGTTGAGTTGACAATAACATCGGTGTCCTCCTTGGTTATGTCTCCTGTCTTCACTTGATAAGTGATGGATCCGACTTGCATTTCATGAACTCCCAGATTTGGGGTTTTAACTAAGCCATAAAAAGCTGCAAGGAACAAGAGTGCATGGGATAAGATGACTGATTTATATATGAACTGCAGGACTTTTATTGGCAAATGAACTACATAAACAAGGAGTGGTAGTCACCGGTGGCTCCTTACATCCGGTATCCACGACCTCAGGTCACCTACGGCTTACATATCTCACAGTGTTATGTTTTACGTCAATGAAGAAGGGCTCAAAATTTAACTTCTACTACTACTATATTTCCCCGATAATAAGACCGACCCCGATGATGTCATTGAATGGCTGTGATTGGTTAATCCACCGCCGGCTCTCAATGGCTGACGCGGCACTTGATTAACAAATCAGAGCATTAGCATGCTGGAGGCGACGTATTTAAAGGAGATGTCCCGAGGCAGCAAGTGGGGTTATACACTTCTGTATGGCCATAATAATGCACTTTGTAATATACATTGTGCATTAATTATGAGCCATACAGAAGTTATAAGAAGTTTTTTACTTACCTGCTCCGTTGCTAGCGTCCTGGTCTCCATGGTGCCGACTAATTTTTGGCCTCCGATGGCCAAATTAGCCGCGCTTGCGCAGTCCGGGTCTTCTGCTGTTCTCTATGGGGCTCCGTGTAGCTCCGTGTAGCTCCGCCCCGTCACGTGCCGATTCCAGCCAATCAGGAGGCTGGAATCGGCAGTGGACCGCACAGAAGAGCTGCGGTCCACGAAGATAGAGGATCCCGGCGGCCATCTTCAGCGGTAAGTATTGAAGTCACCGGACCGCCGGGATTCAGGTAAGCGCTGTGCGGGTGGTTTTTTTAACCCCTGCATCGGGGTTGTCTCGCGCCGAACGGGGGGGGGGGTTTAAAAAAAAAAAAACCCGTTTCGGCGCGGGACATCTCCTTTAAGCTTCACTTGCAGGAAAAAGTGCTCTGTCGGCTTGAAGGAGGACGCGGCAGCCTGCAGCAGCGACGGAGGCCAGCGCAAGGACTGGAACGCCGGCGGTAGGTGAGGTGAGTATTATTATACCCCCCCTAAAAATTTTTGAGGCAAAAAAAAATATATTACAGTGTCCTATTTTCAGAGAAACACGGTATCCGCTAATAATATGGAGGATTGATGGAGAGCTGGGGATTCTACACCAATATCAACAACATGGTTGCTTTCTGGTGCACTTCCTTTGCAGTAAAGACCACATCTCTGTGCAAGTTCTAACCAACTAATAAAAGCGGGACAAGACTGAGCCGGAGTGCGCCCTATAGGCTCTGCATGGTCTTTCTCTGTGGTACATATGCCCTTGGATTCTCTCTGGTTGTATAATGAGCTAGTCATGGTATCATGGAGCCTCCAAGGTCTCTTACCTGTGTCTGATCTCGACGGGGCTTTCTGCATTACTCCCGATTCTGGTTTGATCAACTGACTGTTCACTGGAGGATTTTTGCTCTTTCTTACACTTTCTTCTTGGTGAAACTCCTTAATATAATTTTGTAATAATGGTGAAACAGAAACAACATGTACAGAAGATATAGCACACTATGGACCAATTGTGGTACACGCTAACTACGAGAACACGCAGCCACCTTCTATTTTAGTAATAGGCAATTTCAGGAGGTGCTCAGCGCAGTCACCTGGTTGTTTCTATACACTAATGTGACAAAAGTCATGGGACAGTAACTAATATAATGTAGGAGCTCTTCTAGCTACATAGAGGAACTTGACATGGCATCAATTCTACATGTGGACAGAAGATATCTGGAGGGATGTTGAGTCGTCTGGATAGCTCCCACAGCTCTGTGGTAATTATAGGTACAGGAGCACCCGTTCGAGTGGACCTTTCCACCACCTCTCATAAAAGACGTATTGGGCTCCTGTCCGATGAACGTGCAGACCGCAATATTTGTAGAAACTCTCCAAAATGCTCCTCTAAGCAATTTTGGACAATTTGGGCCTGATGGCACGGTTCAAAGGGCTGCAAATGGCCACTAAGCAGTAAAACATAGCAAGCGCCGATCAATGACGTGTTTAGGCGGAACAGCGGACACAACCCATGCCATGAGAACACCCCACACCAGTATGAAGCCACCAGCAGCCTGCACATTGCCTTGTTGGTATCTGGGGTCCATGGTTTCATGAGGTCTTTCCCATTCACCAACCCTATCATCAGCCCGAAACAATTGGTACATTGACTCATCAGACCATGCTACATGTTGTCAGTCCTCTGAGGCCCAGTTATCAACCTCATGAGCCCAGGTGTGAATCAAAGAATGTTAAATGCCTGCAAAAGTTCAGAAATGGAAGGACCTCTCCCATCTTGTCTCGTTCGAACTCCAATAATTCATGTCACCTTGCCACGAGCACGCTGACCAGCATACTATCTCACTTACAATGTAATACCTTACAGCTTATACTGGTGGGGGTGTTCTCGAGTGTCGCCTAAGGTAACGCTACTTCATCATCAATTTACATACTGTCATCCCAGGACTTCTGGCACGTTAGTGTATTTCCTGTTCCAAGCTATGGACACTGAATGTCAGCCCTCGGATAAAGTCTGGGGGTCCCCTATAATGTACTAGGCTGATCACCTTCTGTAGAGACTGTACAGGTGATGTCAGCATTGGAATATAACACTAAATGAGTAGTCAAAGTGCCCAACTGGCTACTCGCACTCAGATGGTCCTGTGGAGCGATGGGACTATTTGTTCCTTATTAGGCATAACTGATGCTAGAGTAATTAACCACCCAACGTAGATGAGCTTATCACATATTCTGCGTCTTCTAGAATGACCGATATCACGATACTACTCTTACCTTAATAGTGTCCGCGTCATTTGGATGCAGCATGAAAGTCACATGTTGAAGGAATTGATTTCTGGACGTGGCGCTGAAGTTCAGGACTTCCTCAAACATGATCGCCGCTACAAAGGCTTTAGGAAAGCACAGATTTCCTGTTCCAATAGCTGGAAAGGTGATGGAAGCCAGTTTTCTCTTCTCTGACGTGTCCAGGCAGGTCTGTATGATCTGTCTGAAAATCTAAGGTGAGACAGTGTGTAAATAAGCTAATAGTGACTACCAGGTGCTGGACCATGTGGAAGGATATATGGAAACCTGTGAATATCTAATCTGCAGTAGGTCTGGAAAGTCTTCAGACCTTTTCACTTTTTTTTTTATATTTGTAAAAAAATTTTTTAAAGGGGTTGTCCCGCGCCGAAACGTTTTTTTTTTTTTTTCAAACCCCCCCCCCCCCGTTCGGCGCGAGACAACCCCGATGCAGGGACTTAAAAAAAAAACAGCACAGCGCTTACCTGAATCCCCGCGCTCCGGTGACTTCTATACTTACCGGTGAAGATGGCCGCCGGGATCTTCTTCCTCCGTGGACCGCAGCTCTTCTGTGCGGTTCATTGCCGATTCCAGCCTCCTGATTGGCTGGAATCGGCACGTGACGGGGCGGAGCTACACGGAGCCGGCATCCTGCACGAGAGGCTCCATTGAAGAAAGCAGAAGACCCGGACTGCGCAAGCGCGGCTAATTTGGCCATCGGAGGCCGAAAATTAATCGGCACCATGGAGACGAGGACGCCAGCAACGGAGCAGGTAAGTATAAAACTTTTGATAACTTCTGTATGGCTCATAATTAATGCACAATGTACATTACAAAGTGCATTAATATGGCCATACAGACGTGTATAGACCCACTTGCTGCCGCGGGACAACCCCTTTAAGTTATTCCCCATCATTCTGCACTCAGTACCCTATGATGACAATGTGAGAACGGATTATTAGAACGCTCAAATTTAAAAAAAATGAAAAATTACACAGGTTTGCAAAAAGATTTTCTTTTCAGCTGCATGGTATATTTTAGGTAAATGTTATGTTTTCTAGGGTGCCGAATCCAAAAATGACTCCATTTCCCCCATCACATGCAGTTTTTTTGCAATATAGGAGACGTTTACATTAGTAATGTATATGAGCAATGGAAAAAAAAATCACAAATTTATTACAATGAACTAAACATATTATTTATTAAAAAATAGATTCCTGATACATTTATCATGTAGTGTTCACTCTTTTTGCCTGTGAAACCTTTTCTTCTTCTCTTTGATGTCTCTTCGATCACCCTTTCGCTTTTTGTTTTTCGTTTCCCGCTTGAGCATGGTAGTGTCCTTGGTAGCGTCTCTCGATATCACGGACATCCTAGTGAAATCTTTCACCCTGCTCTTCACTATAGGTTCCCAAGTTTTCAGGGAAATAGTCCCCATGGGAGTTTAAGAAATGAACTTTTAAGCTCATCTTGCATCCTTGAACTTTAAACGCAGCCAACATTCGCTGTACAATGGTTTTGTAGAGAGGGTCTTTAGTATTCCCCCAAAACTTGTGCACTACATCCTTGAATGAGTCTCATGCTTCTTTTTCATCCATTGTTTCTGAAAAGAGGGGATCAGATGATAGTTATCGTATGTCGGGGCCAGTAAAAAGTCGCTCTTTCAACTTGGCTTCAGACAGTTTTGGGAGCTTGGAACACAGATATATGAAACATTCCCCATCTTTTGGCAGTGATTTAACAAACTGCTTCATAAGGGCGCCCACCCACTGGCGATTTTTTTCCCTGCGAAATTCGCAGCATTTTTTTCTCTGCAGGGGTCTATGGGACTTGTAATGTTAAAATCGCGATCGCGCAAAATCGCAATTTACCGCGAAATCGCGATTTTGCGCGAACGCGATTTTAACATTACAAGTCCCATAGACCCCCTGCAGAGAAAAAAATGCTGCGAATTTCGCAGGGAAAACAAATCGCCAGTGGGTGGGCGCCCTAAGCCCTAATTTAATGTGAAGAGTTGGTAATAAAATCTTTTCAGGTGGAACAAAGGTAGTATTAATGCCATTTTTTTCATCGGGGTTAAGGCACCTCGCAGTCGCCAGTCAGTTTTTGATCCGTGGAGGTCTCTGGCTCAACTGTCCCACAAGCATAGGAAGCAGGGATATTTTGTATAACCAACCTGCTGGCTCAATAACATGGTTAGTATTTTGAAGTCTCCACAAACCATCCAGTGATGTTCTTGATAGATGAATCACAGGTAAATAGTTATATTTTTATTTCAAATGCACCGAGTGTCCTATAGGAAGTGATGCAAATGTATTCCCATTATGCAGCAAGACTGCTTTGAGGCTTGTTTTCTGTTCAAAAGCATTTTATTCACAAATTTTCAAACATGAACTCAATTGTGGTGCAAGAAGAGGCATTCAATCTCTATCAGCTCATATACGCTCTTTATCCATTTTACTGTTCAGTAACAAAGCATAAAAAAAGGAGACAGGGACAAGGACAATACTGGTGAACTAGAGGACATAGGGATAGTGGGGTGTGAGGGAGGATGTGGATGCGGGGTGGTAAACACGAAGGCTAGGATATCATAACGAGCCCAAAGAGAGAGTAACACCCAGTCTGGGATTCCTTCGGGGCTGCCCGAGATATTTCTTAAAGTTGACCAGAGTCCACCCATCTTTTGAATCTCTCCGAGGACCGGAAGAAGATCCAAACCTGCCAAGTGTTGTAAAACTCCTCCTGGCCATCACTCTCTCGCTCCTTCACCCACATCGCTCTTGATGGGGACGTTGTGGACTTCCAAAGTCTAGGAATAATTCTGCTAGTGGAGAGAATAAAATATCTCAGAATACCTTTTTTAGTTTTCTTAATGGGTCCCGGGAGGATTTAGAGCAGAGCCATCTCTATTGTTAGTTTCATTTGTGTCATACAGATACAATTGTAGACCTCCATCACTTCTTTCCAAAGGGCTGCCACAGCAGGGCAACTCCACCAGATGTGGGACATGTTTTCCCTGTCTTTGTTACAGCGCCAACAAGTGGGGGAGGTCTGGGGGAAAATTTAGTAAAGTTGGTCCATTGTCCTATACCACCGAGATAACATTTTAATATTTAGGCCCTGGGCTTTACAGGCGGGTGATATTTTGTGGCAAAGGACCAAGGCTCTCTCCCAATCCTCTTGTGGAAAGTTCTGCCCAATTTCTCTCTTCCATGCCTCCACATATGGCGGCCTCTGGGCCTCCGATTTCTAATGCAGCACGATCTTGTACAAGATAGAGATCATACGCCTCTGCATGGTCGTAGACATACATATCTGCTCAAATGGTGTAAGGGAACCAGTGAGATTCACCCGAGGGACCAGAGACCCCATGAAACCTCTCAAGTGGAAATATTGCAGCCAGGAGCTGGGGCACGGTCCACCCTCTCCCATGACCTCCGTCAGCGTCCTCAGGCCGGAGATCGACACTACATCCTGTATACTTGGTAGGGGGAGGAATGCAACTCTAGAATAGGGAGCCCCCTCAGAGAGGCCTCGAACTGCGGATTGGAAACCAGGGGGGTCAGGGGACCCGGCACCGAGACCAGGCTGTTGGGATGCGCAAATTCTGACCAAGTCCTAAGTAATTGACCTATGAATGGTGAGATGTTAGGACTTGAACTTATATATCTAGGTGGGATCCACGCTACTCCCCATGAAGTTCCCTGTACTAGGGTTTGTTCTGCCTCTACCCACAGTTTGTGGCTCTCTCCTTTGAGTAAGTACAGGATACAGTTGGAAAGACTGGCTTTGTAGTAGAGGGCAAAGTTGGGCAATCCCAGGCCTCCCCTCTCTTTACTTCTCGTGAGTAGTGAGAAACGCATTCGTGGTTTCCTTCCCCTTTACACAAACACAGTCATAACGGTTCATACACGTTTTAGAAAGTGACTCGGGAGTTTCACTGGGACTATCTGACATAAATAGAGAAACTTGAGTGTGTTTAACTTATAGTTACTTATTCTGTGGGCTAGACAAATATAGTAGAAGATCGTCCTCAAAAAGCGCCATTTTGCGTTCAGTGTTGCCTATTCGAAAACCCATAATCGATCCGTTCTGATGGTTTGCGTTTGCCAATACTTCGATTGTTAGGATATATAGAAACGAAGACAAGGGGCAAACCTGTCTCATTCTGTTCCTTATTTGGAAGGCGTCCGACAGAGCCCCATTAACTCTGATCCTGGACGTGGGGTTATGGAATAGAGACAGGATTCAGTCTTTCATTCTCGGGCCAACACCTATTTTATCCAACGTGGCGGAAAGGAAGTTCCAATTGACCCTGTTGAACGCCTTCTCTGCGTCAATCACAAGAAGACACAGGGGGGCTATTTGCGTGTTTGGCTCTAGCGATCAACGACAGGGATTTAATAGTGTTGTCCCTAGCTTCTCTGCCCGGGACAAAACCCACCTGTTCCCTGTGAATCAGACGCGGGATGATATCTTGAAGGCGTGTGGCGATCAATTTTGCAAATAGTTCTATATCCATGTTAAGGAGAGAAATTGGTGTGTAGTTGCCGCAGACCGAGGCATCCTTGCCTGGCTTGGGTTTGACCATGATGTGGGCCATCAAGGCCTGAGCCAAAAAGGGACACCCTTGCCCCACCGCATTGAAGGCTTTGAGGAGCAGAGGTGAGACGTCCTCCGGGAATACTTTATAGAACCTGGCTGTGAAGCAGTCAGGTCCTGGGCTCTTACCCATTTTTAGGTTTTTAATTAGCTCCGAGAGCTCTAGGGATGAGAAGCCCTCCTCTAAGTCCCTCAATTACCCATCTGTCATTCTTTTGTGGGCATTAAGGGCAAGGTATGCCTCAGTATCTTCCTTCAACTGCTGGGAGTTTGGTTGTACTGATTCTTCAATATTGTAAAGTTTGGAGTAATATCTCCTGAATTCTTCCAGAATGTCAGCAGTAGCGTGAACCAGGCCCCGGCTGCCCGCCTGAATTTTAGGGACATGTGAGTGGGATGTTCGGGGGTGTAGGGCTCTCGCTAGCCAGCTTCCACATTTGTCCTCGTATTCAAAGGACCCTCTTCATAGCCTATCTCTTTAGGCCAGGGATCGTTGGTGAAGGATTTTGAGGATCTGCTGTCTTATGGATTTGAGGGCATCACTTTGGGATCTTTTGTTAGCTGCCTTTTTGGCCTGCAGATTTAAAATAAGTTTATGCAGAGTCACTGCATTTTCTTTTTTGAATCTAACCCCATGGGAGATTAGGATACCCCTGATGACACATTTTAACGCTTTCCACTGGGTAGGGGTCAGTTTGATGGACCTCTGTAAATTCTGTGATCGCGTTTTAATGTCGACAACACACAGAGGGTCCTTAAGTAGGTTATCGCTTAGTCTCCATGAGACACCCCTCGGGCGTCCAATCCATCTAGAAAACTCTCCATATACCGGCGCAGGATCGGACCAGATAAAGTTGCCAAAGGAGCACCTTGGGGAGCAGTCCAGCAGGCTCTGCGAGACCAGGAGCATATTTCTATCCTAGTGTATGAGTTATGCACCGAGGAATGGAACATGTAGTCTCTGGTCCCTGGATGAAGAATCCTCCATAAGTCCACCAAATGTAGAGCGCTTAAAGTTTTAGGTGTGTGTAGTGCTGATCGGGAGAGAGAAGCGCTACCTGAAGACGCGTCAAGTTCTGGATTCAGGACCAGTTTCAGGTCTCCAGCCAGAATGATTTTGGAGCTGTCTGTAAACTCTGCCAGTGTCTTCAGTATCCTGGTCAAGCGAAAAACCTGTTCCTGGTTAGGAAGATAAATGTTAGACAGGGTTAAAGCAGAACCAGCTGCCTCCACTTTAAGGAAAATGTATCTACCCTCTGGATCCATTTTGGATTCCCGTACCATGTGTCTGAACTCCCTATGAAGCGCAATCGACACACCTCCTGCTTTCTTGGAGGGGTGGGGGCCATGGAACCAGGTGGGATAGTACTTTGAGCTACATGACTAGACACTGTTTGCCCTGAAATGCGTCTCCTGAAATATGGCCACCTTCATCCTCTTTTTGAGAAAGTGGTAGAGTATCTGGCTTATCTTTTGTGGAACGTTAAGTCCCTTAACGTTAAACGTGCTGCATGATAAATCACCTATGGTCTCTATGTAGGTAAGAGGCCCACTGTTTGAATCCCCGCCTATTCCCAGCGGTGGAGGGGGTGAAGGGGGGGGGGGGGAGGACACACCAGGAAGACAATACATGGACAAAGACAAATAACCAATAACGCAACAAATGACTATCGACCTTTGATAGACTGCGAAGGCTAACATTTCCTTCGCTTCCATGTGGAATAATGAGAACAGGCAAACACGTGAACCCCCGCCACCCCACACTGCACTCCAAAACAATTTTTTAAATGCTCTTTCTTCAGACCATATAAACCCTGAACAAGTCCAAGACCCCTCTCAGATAACTCAAGCTCCACCAGGGGGCATGTATCAAATGCTTGAGCCGTTCTCTCAAGTTAGATCTCTTGGTGGGGGCGCAAGGGTCCCTGAATTCCTCTGGCGTGGTTCTCTTCGTCGCCGCAGGCCGTGGCCTATTGTCTGCCATTCACTTTTCTGTGGGAGCAATGGAAGAGAGGAGGGTTTAGGCCAATACAGGAGAGACAAGAACAGGAGCTCAAAGGTACCCAACAAGTTAGGCCCAAGTCTCCCAGCCCTCTAAACGTAGCTGATCTACCCCTTTTGCTGGCATGAAGCTGGAACAGAAAGCCCCAGCGGTATATAATCTTCTTTTCATGGAGTAGTGAAAGCAGCAGCTTTAGGGCTTTTCGTAGCTGGAGGGTACGGCAAGACAGATCTGACAGGATCATTAGCAGTGACCCTCTGTGGGACAGTTCTCCAGCCTTTCTAGCATGCTGAAGGATCTGTTCTTTCAATTTGTAGAAATGCACTTTGCATACAGTGTCCCTCCGTCTTTTAGGATCAGAGGATTTGGGGCCTAGAGAGCGATGGATTCTGTTGATTTCAACCTCTCGTTGAAAAACTCACGGGCCCAGTTTTCCAGCTGGGAGTTGCCAATTTCCTTAGTGAGGCCCCTGATTCTCAGGTTGTTTCTGCAATGACGGTTTTCCAGGTCATTCAGCAGAAAATATAACTCCGTGATCTGCTAGGAATGCTGAAGTAGCTCATGAGTATGGGCGTCTATAGTATTAGTAATTTGCTCCTGCTTGTCCTCTATCTCCTCAATTCTCTGGCCCTTATAATGGATATCTTGCTGGAGGGCAGCAATGTCCTTCTTGTGAGAGGATTCCATTTTTTGGAAGAGGCTATTGATTTCACTTTTGGTAGGAAGAGCCCGCAGATGCTCTTTCCAGTCTCATTTCTCTTGTATGGTGGGGGACTCAGTGGAGGAGAAGCTTAGCCTTCTACTTTCAGTGTGTCCCCATGCATTAATGGTGGATAGGGAGCTACATGTGAAGGGTGTTTGGGATAACGCTGCAGTCTCTGGCGCACTGCCATCCACCGCAAGACAGGTCTCCATTTTGTCCCCAGTTCCTTTGAGACTTCTCAATTCTCCCTTTCTCTCTGGGGCCCTTACTGATGGAGAAGGAGGATGGGGGAATTTCATTTCCCCTGCATCTGTGTGCTGGGAGTACCTTTCGGCAGCGAGGTCTTGTGCAGGGGGTTCTTTCTCTGGGCTGTCCCCCTTATCTCAGGCTGTGCCGGGACCCCACTGCCTCTGCGGCTTGGGTACGATTGCCAGGATGTGCAGTGTCTCTCCGGTGCTCCCCGCCTGCTCTGTCCCCCTTGCGGGTGTGCGGCTGGTCGGAGCTCTCAAGGTGGCCCCACCTGGTGCTGCTCTCCCTATTTGGTGACCGCCAGCAGGTGCCCCTGGAGTTCCTGTCCCAGCCGGCACCTCCTCCGGTGTAATCTTCCCAACCAGCTTTCCTCCCACATGTGCAACTCTCTCCTCCGCCGTTGGCGCCATCTTGGTAGGAGCTCTGCGCTCTCCGGCGTCTCCTGCACAACGGAGAAAAACTTCAAGTCCTCCACCCTTGTGAGTCGATGCCTTCTTGGTGCCCTCCTGAATCCTCTTTCTGCCCATCTGGATGGTGAGTGGGGTCCAGTCCAGGTCCTGATTAATGGCGCTGGAGCCAGGAGCAATGTAGAGAAGCATCTCACTCGCTCATCAGCTGACCATGCCTCCTGAGGCTTGTTTTAGATGAATCAATAAATAGGTGCCACTCAGATGGATCATATTCTATTTCAAAGCACTTCATGAACCCTTGAACATCATTACAAAAAACGAGATTTTCCTCTTTGGAGAAAAATTGAGTGAATTCCTTCTCCCCGTATCTGTACCAAGTAAATGATGTTCAAGGTGACAGCAGGTTGTTATTGTTTAGTCTTGACTCTAGCAATTTGGCTGCTTGTTTGCAAAGGCCTAAATCTCTAACTAGGTCATTGAGTTCGCTCTGAGAAAAAGGTTGGGGTCCCCATCGAAAAAAAAATCTGAGCCAGATTCGTCCTGGGGAGGTAATGTGTCTTCATAATTCAAATCACTCGGGATACTATCCAAACTAGAAGGTGGGTGTGGAATTGGAATGTCAGAGCTATGAGGCACTGGACGAATAGCTGAATTAAGGTTTGGGTAGGATATTTTCTTTTTATTTTTTGTATTAAAGCCTTTCACATCTACCCAACAGTAATAGAAGTCAGTAGTGTGATTTTGCTGTTCACACATCATAGGATTGCTAAAACGAAAAGAGTTTTTCTTGCCTTTAAACCACAAACAAAGATCTTTCTTGCATCTTCTGCACACCTTATGAGGAGCCCATGGTTTGTGTTGATCCCCAAGTTTCATATTGAAGTAAGCAAAAACACTTTCTTCATGAAATCACTTGTGTTTCTTTGCTGACTTGTAATAGTGTATTCACCACAAATAAAACCAAAGTTGTCCAGAAAAATAACACAGCCTCTTAGAGCCATAATACAGACCTAAAAAAAGAGCACAGTCATGTTTGAATGCAGGATGTAAACTGAGTGTGGCTAATACAGCAAACAAGATCCTGAACTAATTTAGCATGTTGAAACATGATCAAATCTAATAGCAGGCTTGTGTACACTCTCTCCTAACCCCCAGAAAACATGTCAAAACATGCTCAACCCAGTCGGTAAGATTCCTCACCTTTCGCTATGAACAAAATAAACCTATTAGGTCTAGGACATGATTAGCTGAGCTTTCTCACACTGCCAAACCCACCCTACCACCCTCTTACACTAACCCCTCCAATTGCTCTCATTTTCTCTTTGTATTCTTGAGTATCAGTCTTATAAATATTAAATGAAAGTAAGAAACCATTATTGGATAGGATTTTTACAATGAAGAACCAGGAGCCAAGAAGTTTTGTTTAGCAAAGAATAAATATGAATGTGTGAAATATCTGCAGAAATGTTTCTACACCTTGATTGGAGTCCATCTGTGGTAAATTCAGTTGATTGGACATCATCTTAAGGCCTTTTTCACATGGGTAATAGCGATATCGCTGCTATGTACACGCAATTTTGTAGCATCAGTGAATATTTTTTCTTAGGGGAAAATGTAGCATCGCTGCTACCCTCGATTTTATAGCGGGAAGGTTAATAGGACATTCTAATGCTAAAATCTCATCGCATGAAAATCTCAAGTCTGTGCTAAGCGATGCGATAAACAATGAGACTCAATAGGGAAACATGAGCTACAAAACATAGCAAATCATGGCTGTGTAGAGGATGCTGCAATTTTGTATTCTCCCAATGTAGCAGGCTACAAAACGTTGCTTGTGTGAAAGAACCCATTGGAAAGCGTGGGATTCACATGCATGCGTTTTGTAGTACCGTTGCATCGCTACCAAATCGTGCGATTTTATAACCTGTGTGAAACCAGCCTAAAAAAAGACACCCCCTTGTCTCACAGCACACAATGCATATCAGAGCCAAAACAGGATTCTGTTTATACACAAATCTGGGGGCTACAAAAACACTTCTGCTGAACTGAAAGTTCCCAAGAGCACAGTTACGCTCATAATTCTTACATAGAAGAAGTTTGGAACTACCAGGACTCTTCCTAGAGCTGCCAACCCACCAAACTAAGTCTTTAGGGGAGAAGAGCCTTGGTCACCTTTTTTATCAAGAGTCCAATGGTAACTCTGGCCGATCTCTAAAGATCCTGTGTGCAGGTGGGAGAAACTCACAGAAGGTCCCATATTTACCCATATTCGCTGAAGCGCGTATGTGTTCTCAATGGGAAAATGGTGGCTCATCCCCTCAAGAACAAAAGGATCATGAAATGAAATTCAACATGTCAGATCCTTCTTTTCCCCAAAGAGTCTGGAAACTCCCATACACTTTGGCAGGTTCAGTCAACATTACTAGAACCAAGTGCGTATTTTTATGGAGGAAGGAAGGGGGGAGAAGTCGGGAGGAAAAGCTGCTTGCTCGGTTGATGAAGGTATATCGGCAAAATTTTGTTCTCTAAAACTTCAGAATATCAGGTGGAGTGTAAATCTATGAAGAGAGGTCTGTATTAGAGATGAGCGAACGTACTCGGATAAGCACTACTCGTCCGAGTAATGTGCCTTATCCGAGTACCGCTGTGCTCGTTCTGAAAGATTCGGGGCGCTCCGCTGCTGACAGGTGAGTCGCAGCGGGGAGCGGGGCAGAGCGGGCAGGAGAGAAGGAGAGAAAGATCTCCCCTCCGTTCCTCCCCGCTCTCCCCTGCAGCTCCCCGCTCCGCAGCGCAGCGCCCCGAATCTTTCAAGACGAGTACAGCGGTACTCGGATAAGGCACATTACTCGGACGAGTAGTGCTTATCCGAGTGCGTTCGCTCATCTCTAGTCTGTATAAATCCACAGTTTCTGCCCTCTATACACTGAAATGAGATGGTCTAGATCGCCATGTGCTTCTCGGTCATTAATGGAGACGCCATTATAGAATCCACAAGTGTGGGATTTCTCTGTGTCTGGGTAGCGTTACCTTTTCTGATGATCCTTTTCCTTTATCCCATGTTGGAGTGACTACATGATGTTACCATACAGCGCGGCACGGGATCCCGCGGTCGGCGCGCGTCGCTCCGGCGTCGGCTCCAGCAGCCTGGAGCCCTGTGTCGAGGTTATCCCAGCAGCTTGGGACGGCCGGTGGGCGGCGGCATGGGCGTGTCCACCCGTAGGGTGCCGCCCGCACTCCTCCGTTCGTCTTATACAGCAGTGGGTGGAGTTGCTTCCTCCCACTCTCCGCCCGGGGGCGGAACCTTGTGGTTAAGAGACTGGCAGTGATGTGAGCTCACTGCCAGTTATTGGTTCTGCTTTCAGCTAGTCAGTCTGTCTGCAGTTTACCTCAGCCAGTCCCTAGTTGTCTGTCAGCCCTGCTATCCTTTCTCAGCCTGTTTCTGTTGGTCCTGTTAGCCCCTAGTCTGGTCTGTCCCAGTCAGCACTAGTTGCTATTCGGGTCCTGTCCATCTGCCTGTGAGCTCCATCTCCAGCCCTGCTTGTACTTGTAAGTTTTGTTGGTTTGTTACACCTGCCTCTTCTGTCGGCACTCTGTCCCCTGTTAGTAGTTCCAGCTAGGCAGTCGCCAGGTCCCTAGCCAGTGCAGGGACTGCCGCCCAGTTGTCCGCCTGGGGTTAGCCAGGGCCGAGGCAAGTAGGCAGGGACAGTGGGGTGCAGGAGATCAGGGCACCCCAACTGGCGCTCGGGGGGCAGAGTGCCGTAACATAATAACTGGCCCTTAAAATACCTTTTTTTTCATGGCGGCGATCAGCGCCCTTGCAAACCAGCTGCAAGACCTGGTGCCGGTGATCCGGGATTTGTCAGCTCGCATGGTGGCCCAGGAGCAGTGGGCGTTGTCGCAGGGGCAGAACGCCTTTACCAGTCCCGAACCCAAGTGCCCTCTCCCCGAGGTGTTCTCTGGGGAGAGGAACAAGTTTTTCGTTTTTCAACAGGCGTGTCGCCTGTTTTTTCGGATGCGTCCCCGTTCTTCGGGCTCAGAGGCCCAGAGGGTCGGGCTTATAATGTCTCTGCTGCGGGGCTCTGCCCAGACTTGGGCCTTTTCTATTCCCGAGGGTTCCCCCTCCCTGCAGTCGGTGGACTCCTTTTTTCAGGAACTCGGGGGCATCTTCGATGAGCCGGACCGAGTGGGGTTGGCGGTTTCACGGTTGCTGGCGCTGCATCAGGGGTCGCTTTGTGTGGAGGATTATTGCTCCAGTTTCAGACGCTATGCGGGCGACACTGCATGGAACGAGAGTGCCCTGAAGGACGTTTTTCTGCAGGGTCTCTCGGACGCGGTCAAAGAGCTGTTGATCTCCCATCCCATTCCCGGGTCCTTAAAGGAGGCCATGGAGCTAGCGGTGAAGGCAGATAGGAGGCTCAGGGCTGGGAAGCAGGACAGGCAGACCAGTAGAGTCAGGGAGGTCGTTTGTCCGGTTCCTTCCTCTTCCGTACCAGTCTCTGTTCCCGAACCTATGGAACTGGACCCGCTGGACCCCAAGGAGCGACGCCGAGTTCGGTTATTGCATCATCTCTGCCTCTACTGCGGGAAAGCTGGACATCGGGTGATAACCTGCCCCCTGAGGCCTCAGCGCCCACAGTCCGAATCGGCAGAAAGACTCCCAGTCCTAGGCGATTGCAGGGAGGGTCGCCTAGGACCACAGGTACGTCCTAGACTTCTAATACCCTGCCAGGTTAGATTCCGGAACTTCTCCCGCCTAGGGCAGGCATTTATTGATTCCGGAGCAGCCGCTAACCTGGTAAGCATGCGTCTTGTTGAGCCCCTGAGGGCGGAATTTTTGGCGCTGAAGACGCCAATTCGTTTTGCTAGCATTGATGCTACTCCTCTGGCTTCGGGCTTGGTACGATGGAGGACCCCAGTGTTACAACTCACTGTGGGGGGTCGCCATTCGGAAGGTCTATCATTCCTGGTAATGGAGAAAATGTCGGTAGACATGGTACTAGGGATGCCGTGGCTGGCGTTGCATAACCCCCAATTCGATTGGGCCACTGGGGAGCTAACCCAGTGGGGCCCGTTCTGCCATAGCCATCGCGCTTCCCATCCTCCCTGCTCAGTCGAGACCGCACTCAGTCCCCGAGGTCCCACTTACCTTCACACCCCGTCCGCCTGCCCTGCTGCTGATGTCGCCACCGATGCCCTGCAGGGGGGACGGAAGAAAGGGGTGGGGTCTCGTATGCAGTTGCGTTGTGAGGAGAGTCTGTCGGTGGTTGAGCCGTACAGGGCGGGACAGAAGGGGTACCGGTCCTCTGGAAATTGCAAAAGGAGGGGTCGCAGGGGGTTCCATAAGTCTGTGTCGAAACCTGTTGTCCCTTCGGTGATGCCCACCTCCGGTCCCCCGCCGCCCACCCCGGTCCGTGATGAAGTTGAATACGAGGCCCAGGAGATCCTGGATTCTCGCCGGGCTACAGGAACCTTACAATATTTGGGGGCCCGGAAGAGTTTTTTGGAGTATGATAGCTCAGATGACAGTGATTTTAAAGTTGGAGATGCCTCAGATTTTGAAGGCAGCGTCATTGGTAGCGAGGATGGGTCAAAAGACAGTGGTGAATGGTTGGACATTGACTCGGAAGACGACCTGAAACATGACGATATGTCAACGGTTGGCCCTGAAGGAAATGGGGCAGCCACAGACTACCGAAGTCATGGACCTGAGGATCAGCCCATGGTGACCGCCCAGGTGGGTCACATTCTCGGGTTGGTACAGCGTTTTCGCAGCCGCCTCCTGGATAAGCCTGGTCGAGTTTCCGGGGGCCCGGAGGTCCCCCGTCAGAGGGGGGGTAATGTTACCATACAGCGCGGCACGGGATCCCGCGGTCGGCGCGCGTCGCTCCGGCGTCGGCTCCAGCAGCCTGGAGCCCTGTGTCGAGGTTATCCCAGCAGCTTGGGACGGCCGGTGGGCGGCGGCATGGGCGTGTCCACCCGTAGGGTGCCGCCCGCACTCCTCCGTTCGTCTTATACAGCAGTGGGTGGAGTTGCTTCCTCCCACTCTCCGCCCGGGGGCGGAACCTTGTGGTTAAGAGACTGGCAGTGATGTGAGCTCACTGCCAGTTATTGGTTCTGCTTTCAGCTAGTCAGTCTGTCTGCAGTTTACCTCAGCCAGTCCCTAGTTGTCTGTCAGCCCTGCTATCCTTTCTCAGCCTGTTTCTGTTGGTCCTGTTAGCCCCTAGTCTGGTCTGTCCCAGTCAGCACTAGTTGCTATTCGGGTCCTGTCCATCTGCCTGTGAGCTCCATCTCCAGCCCTGCTTGTACTTGTAAGTTTTGTTGGTTTGTTACACCTGCCTCTTCTGTCGGCACTCTGTCCCCTGTTAGTAGTTCCAGCTAGGCAGTCGCCAGGTCCCTAGCCAGTGCAGGGACTGCCGCCCAGTTGTCCGCCTGGGGTTAGCCAGGGCCGAGGCAAGTAGGCAGGGACAGTGGGGTGCAGGAGATCAGGGCACCCCAACTGGCGCTCGGGGGGCAGAGTGCCGTAACACATGAATTACAATCTTACAGGACAATTTGTAACCTGGAGTCACAAAAGTTGACCCTTCAACCACTTGGCCTCCCGATCCTTCTGTCAATAGAGATGCTTGTAGCTGGGCTCCGGACTTCCCAAAAAGTGCTTTGGATGCTCTACCGCTGTCGAGACGGAGGTCTTTCCCCACACTGTTCACAATCACATCTGTCTGATCACATGGAGACATAAAGGAGCACAATCAAGTCTCTACTTTACCCAGAGGACCTGGTCACACATTAAAGGTTCTTTCAATATTTTCTAGCAAGTTACTGGAAGGGCATCTGCCATGGAAAACCCCATTACAGCATTGTGAGTCCATAGACGGGCTCTCCATCAATAAGCTAGAGGGGAAAGCAGCTTCTACTTAAAGGGGTTGTCCGACCATAAACATTAGGTCTCATTACTTCTGTTTGCCCATTTCCATGCACTTTGTAATATACATTGTGCATGGAAAATGAAGCAAACAGAAGTTTTGGACTTACCTGAAGGGATGCCCCCCCCTGTGTTGCTCCTCCGTCGTCCCTGGTTACCACAAGAATCTTCTCTTCTTCTTGTCGGGCCGCAGCAGCTCTTGTCAGCGCGGGAACGAGCCCCTTCTCATCCGCGCATGCGCAGTTCTTCTCTCTGCAGCCGGGACCGATATACGATCACCTTGTGTGCAGGGGGGGGGAGGAATGGAAGAGCGAGGAGCAGGAACTGAGCTCCCGCCCCCTCTCTGCCTCCTCTCCGCCCCTCTGCACTATTTGCAATGGGGAGAGCCGAGACGGGGGCGGGGCTAATTCTCGGACCTTAGCCCCGCCCCCGTCCCACCTCTCCTCATTGATAATAGTGCAGAGGGGCGGAGAGGAGGCAGAGAGGGGGCGGGAGCTCAGTTCCTGCTCCTTGCTCTTCCATCCTCCCCCCCCTGCACACAAGGAGATCGTATATCGGTCCCGGCTGCAAAGAGAAGAACTGCGCATGCGCGGATGAGAAGGGGCTCGTTCCCGCGCCGACAAGAGCTGCTGCGGCCCGACAAGAAGAAGAGAAGATTCTTGTGGTAACCAGGGACGACGGAGGAGCAACACAGGGGGGGGCATCCCTTCAGGTAAGTCCAAAACTTCTGTTTGCTTCATTTTCCATGCACAATGTATATTACAAAGTGCATGGAAATGGGCAAACAAAAGTAATGAGACCTAATGTTTATGGTCGGACAACCCCTTTAATGAACGCCACCGAATGTCTGTCCACTGTCTCTAATACTATGTCCTCTCTCTACTTACAACTGAATCTCTCAAAAACAGACCTGCTGGTGCAGCTCTGACCCATCACACAAACTGCATACAGGAAAACCACTGACATCCATCTGTACAAGTGGTTGTCACAATGGAGGTTACCCGGTTATATATTCTGTCATGGGCATAATTTTCTACTATCTATTCCATCGTCCTCAAGTGTGCACCGTGTACAGTCAGATTAAAGCACCTGGCTAAGATTAGAAGGAGGACCGACAATATTTCTAGCACCCCCACTTTCTGTGGCTGTGTCTGGTATTGCAGCACAATCTGATTCAGGTGAATACCAGACCCAGCCATGGACAAGAGGAGGCACTGCTCCTGGTTTTCCCACTTCTTACGACACTGGTATCACTAGTACTTTTTGGATTCATATTCCTTCAGTCCCAAGAGTGATGTTCTACGCAGCTTGAGTGAGGAAACGTGCATCTTAGGGCTCCCACCCACTGGCGATATTTTCTCCACTGCGATGCGATTCTAAAGTTAAAGTCTTGCATCGCAGTGCGAGAAAAAAATCGGCATCACGCCGACATATCACCAGTCTTTTCAATGGAGCCAGCGGCAGCAGCGCTAGCCCCATTGAAAAGAGATGGAGAATGCCGGGGACTTCTGCCACAGCTGTTACAGCTGTAGCAGAAGTCCCCGGCATTCTATTCCATTGCTTTCAATGGGATCGGTAATGCTGCCGATCCCATTGAAAGCACTGCTTCCTGCAAGCCATGCGGAATGAATATCGGGGAAGGCCTTGAAATATAAGCCCTTCCCCGATAATCTGCCAAAAGTGTGAAAAAAAATTTAAAAAATCATACTCACCTCTCCTGCGCTCAGCTGCGTCCTCCTGCTGGCTCACCGGCACTGCTATGAAGCTCTTTCAGCAGTAGGGGATTTAAAAATCCCCGCCTCCTGAAAGGGCTGTGCAGATTGGCTGAGGGCTCAGCCAATAGCAGCTACTGCTTAGCTATTGGCTGAGCGCTCAGCCAATCACACATGAATGCATAGCTAAGAGCTATGTGTGATTGGCTGAGCACTCAGCCAATAGCTAAGCAGTAGCTGCTATTGGCTGAGCCCTCAGCCAATCTGCACAGCTCTTTCAGGAGGCGGGGATTTTTAAATCCCAGACTGCTGAAAGAGCTTCATAGCAGCACCGGGGAGCCAGCAGGAGGACGTGGCTGAGCGCAGGACAGGTGAGTATGATTTTTTACATTTTTTTTTTCACACTTTTTGATGATTATCGGGGAAGGGCTTATATTTCAAGCCCTTCCCCGATAATCATTCTGCGGGGCTTGGCTGAAACCATTGAGCTGTGGCAGAAGTCCGCGGCATTCTCCCTATGCTTTCAATGGGGCTAGCGCTGCTGTCGCTAGCCCCATTGAAAGCACTTGCGATATGCCGGTTCTATACCGGCCTCTTTCTTGCTCTGCGATGCAAGATTTTTCTCGTGCTCTCGCAGCGCAAGAAAGAAAATATTGCCAGTGGGTGGGAGCCCTTAGGCTGGTTTTTAAAATTTATTTATTAAAAGAAGTTGTATATCACGTCCTACTGTTCTAGTACCTTCTTTGGAGAGTCCTATCTATTTACCATTTTTTTCCTTTTTAATTCTCTCATAAATATTTTCATTGTCTTGGTCGTTACAAACACAGTAATACCTATTATTATGTGCTACTTTTTATGGGTTTTTATTGTATTTTAGCCATTTAAACAAAGTTTTTGAGGGGAAAAAGCAAACTTATTTTAAATTGCTTTTTTTTCCTCTTTAAAATTTAAACTTTATTGAGCTTTTTTATTAGAAAAATAGGAAGGAGAGACTCCAGCAAAAGAGCAGAAAAATTGTATTACTGAGCAGCGGAAGAATATTGCCTGATCGGATGAATCCAGATTTCTGTTGCTCAATGCTGCTGGGAGGTCAGAATTCGTCACAAGCATAATGAATCGATGACCCCTTACTGTGAGCTGGTCAGAACATGTCAGCACCTCCATCTAATCTGTGACAACTACAAGAAGCTTCCTGTCCACAGGGGACGATATTCCTGCAGAAGGATTTCATCATCTAGTGGAATCTACACCAAAATGAATGCTAAAGGAGGTCCATCGCACTACTAGATGGGGGTCTAATAAAGTAGCCATTCAGTGCTTTACATGTACATAGATTAATATGGATGGGGATTTAAGTTTGCTCATACTTAATGCATACTTTTATATACACATCATCTTTGCAGGGTGTCCACCTCCAAAGAACATTTCGCACACACAACTAGAGGACAAGACGTGGAAAGGAAATGACAAGAAACATAAGTCACTTTACAATACGGCCAAGCACTGTACATGAAGGGGTAATACTTACTGCTGCATCCTGAAGAAGTCCTTCTTTGATATGGATAACCAGATTTTTGTTTCCTATGGTGGGACTTGCAGTTGCTCCTTGCTGTCTTTCTTGTGGCGTCGACTCTTTTGCTCTCTTCACTGAGTTTCTTGGTGAGTTCTGATCCCCAAACTGTTCCTTGAGAGTCTTGGTGAAGGCTGCTATGGTCTCGTCTTTAGTGTCCACCAGATTAATATTGGTCACAGAGCTGGATTTGCCGTTACCTTCCACAAAGTCATTGACAGCCGATACAATATTTTGTGCACATATGTGTACAGGAAAATCAAAGACACCAGAGCTGACAGCCGGAATGCCGATGGACCTGTGACCATGCTGGGCAGCCAACGCTAAACTGCTACTTATCGCTGCCTGTAGACGATCCTTACATCTCTCAGGTGAGGAGGAATCCCACCTTGGCCCCACAGTATGTATGACCTGCTTACATGGTAGCTTTCCTGCATCAGTGATCACCGATTCTCCGGGGGACAAGCGGCCCCGTTTACGAACAATACGATCACAGTCGTCTTGGAGTGTCTGTCCTGCGGCGCGAAGTATTGCAAATGCCAGACCCCCAACGTGTTTCAGATCTTCATTGGCTGCATTCACAATGACATCTGCATGGTGTCTGCACAAGTCTCCTCTATACACCGAGATAGTCACCCCCTGGGGTAGCTGTATTTGGAGTTGAGATTCATTAGGAAAGGATTTAGGTATAGCATCATCATCATCATCATCATCATCATCTTTTTTGTCTTTCTGCAGATATATCACACATTTGTATTTATTCTTTGCTAATGGTACGTAAATCTCTTCATTGCACAAACAAAACTTCTTGGCTCCTGGTTTATCAATGCGCAATGTCTCATCATAGATAGACGACAGGACCGCTTGTACATGGGACGCCGCTTTCTCCACGTAACACTTGGCTCCTGTCAAGTGGATGTTCCTATGTCTTATTTGGACCCCAACATTAATCTGCTTCAGATCCTCCCATACCTTCTTCTCCTTGTTGATGAATTGCAGGACTGCCATCGACTTGACCTTGATATTCTTCTCCATTGGAGTCTTTTTCTCTACAAAATCATGCAGTGTTTTGTAGGTCTTGTCTACATTAGAGGACAAACCTGCGACCACTAGATCGCTCTCCGCTCCAGGGGGGAATTCTTGGATGATGAATGTGCAGGTCTCAGAATTGAGTGATTCAAGAAGATCTGATTGAAGACTTCTCCACTCCGGATTCTTAAGGATATTTTTGTCCTCAACTGGAATTCGCTGATAAATGACTTCTCGGTTTATCTGCTCTTCTGCGTCCATCAATTCTTTTTTTGTGTAACCAGTCAGTTTGATCATGTTTTCTTCCATCTCCATTAATGCATTGATATTGTGCCGTACAAAGAGGAGACGTGACACCTCGTCTCTGTCAGCGGACATCAAGAACTGAAGAACATGCGGGTTCAGCTGGAGGGATTTGGATTTCAAACCCAGTTTAGCACTAAGTATTTCATACTTGGCTTGGAGAATTTCATCCCTCAGTCCAGTGAGCTTGACATGGTGTGTAGACGGGTCGTATTCCATCCTCAGTTCCGGGGTATCTGCTAGTATCTTCTTCTCCAGACCACCACTACGTATAACATGGTAGAGCGCTGCAGACATCGGTTCTGTCACAGTGGTCACCTGACTTCTCCGCTCAGCTTTCTGGGTGATTTCCTCCACCAGTTTCCTGAACGCCATCTCGATCTTATCAACATCCTTCATTGTCCCCACCAGGAAGACCTTCTCAGTATCAGCACTGGGTTTGATCAGTACTCCCCCCTCATAGGCAGCAGTGGTGATTTGATTCTTGATGTCCTCCCATGCTGAAGGAGTCATTTTACAGTCTATGACTTTGTACCTTGAAATAATAAGTAAGAACTCGGCGGAGACCGTCTCAGTCCATGTTTGGGACACCTTCGCCATAGTCTGGAGATGTGAAGATAGGGAGTTTGGAAAACCCAATGTGATGACAGGCTTTGAGCAGTTGAGATCAGGCCATGTGATCTCACACACTTTATCGGACATGTGCTTCTCCATGCTTTGCTTCAATTTATCATCCTTCCATATGAACTCTAGTAAGTATGGACTGATAGGGATTTGGATCGGCGGTGGTCTTACCACACAAGGTCTTTTCCTCCCATACAGAGTAACATCCAAGGTGGGGTAGTATCGATATACGGAGATCGCCTTCTTAGCAAAGATGTGTTCCTTTTCTACTAGTACTTTCACATCTGAAAGAAGGAAATAGCATTTGTGTTACAGAGACAAGCAGAGACAGGATCATCTTCATAATTGCAGCAGGCTATAACAGTGCTACAAGGAGGGAACATATGGTATCTAACTGTAGCATGATGAACGGCTCGGTAGTATCTGTATATAACCAACAAGGCTGCTTCAGTTATCAGGTGCGCCACAACATACACTGAGGTGGCCTCCTGTTCAAACGGACCCCAAAGTATATCCTATCACCTGTTCTCTAAGCAGCCTGTAAAAAGAGATAAAAAAACATAAAGCAACCCTCCGGTCCGGAACAAATAAAGATTATCACACCACTTTTCTAACTACCTGATGTATGCTGGGAAAAATTTACTAAGCCCAGTATTTCCTGCGCCAGGTTTAGTACAATTTCCCCAGGTGCACTGTGCACTGAAAATATGTTGAGACACACTCCTCTTCATTGTACGCATCCCCGGCAGCTCCATGTATCTAGACAGAAATATACGTCAGGTCCTACTCGGTCTACATTACTGGCATATCTTACGCCAGTTTCTGTAAATTATACATAAATCTGTCTGGGGTAGCTATATCTACTTCCAACAAGTCCCACCCATTTTTTGACAAAAATGTGAAGTTTGGCACAAAAAGGAGAAAAGCCATAAATTTTTGTGCAAATACTCGTAAATACTTTTTTAAGCCAGAAACTGGGGTAAAATAGGTTGTAAATGTACCCCACTGTGCATTAATATGCATCAGTAGTCTAAGACAATACATGCTTCTCTGACTGAACAACATTGGCCAATGAAAGCACTGGGAAATGTCTTAAGACTAACGATGATATAAATGCTAACGTTTAATACAAAGAATCTTATAAATGTTGACGTTTAAAGCGCAAGCGTGATCGTGAATGATGGCGATTTTGTGTAATTGTTCGGTTAGGTTACTGAGATAGTCCCAGTTGTGATCCCAGTAGAAATGTTGTGACTGTCTCTGTCAAGTAGCCATTTTGAAGGTTTGGATAACTGGGCACCATGCTAGGCGGGGCATGTGGGTCAGATGGTCGAATCGTAATGCATGTCTCGTCTCTCAGGGTGCTGCCAGTGTGCAATACAAAAGTTGAGGTGTGGCACAGAAGATATTGTTGTGTTGGTGCAGTGGTGAGTGAGTAGCTGGTATGAGAGGTCGGTGCAAGGATGGCGGTGACCTGAGTCGTCAGTTACAAGACAAACTCTGTAGCCTGCTGTAGAAGATGGTGGGTTCAGCTTAAGAAATCCCTGGAGCTTCCTAGTTGTAGTTGAGAGTGCCTGGTCAGTCAGGCTGTCATAGCGGTGGGAGATCCAGTCATGGACCTGCTGTGTTGTCCAACATAGAGACTGAGTGCAAAACATTGGGAACTGTTGAGTGTGTCCACGGGGATACGCCAGGCCTGATCAGAGACTGCGACGAAATAAAGAGACTTGATTCCGAATGGACTGACACAGCGAAACAAGGTTGCAGAGTAGCAAAACCAGCATCGCCAAAGTATTGAAACTGCAGTGCAACATTCTGAATCTTTGTTAAAGTGACTGTACCGCTGATTTATCTGCCAAGTAAAGACGGTTATTGTTTACCACAATGATGTGCTAGATCTCTTAATCTACCTGCACAGTGAGACCCCCCAACCCCCAAGATAATCATGTGAAATCATAAAGAGTGGCAGCATGGGGGTTGTACTTCCTATTTTAAGTCCAGGAATGTTAAATCAATCGTGAGGGACATGAAAACAAGTGTGGAGGAACCAATTCAAAATCTTAAGGTGAATTAGGAAATGACGGGGAAGGTGAGGGGGATTAAGGCTGTATAGTGTGATTGGGGTGAGACCTGGAGATGTTTGGCGGTCCCAGATGTGTCCATGAACACTGTAGAGTACAGGTGATATTTTCAAAACCTTCTCCTTGTTTTCAGTATAGGCATCAATGATATAAATGCTGAAAATATGGTTAGTGATGGCGTACCGGCTGTCCCCTGATGTCCTTCTGGAATGTAATTGGCATAAAATCAATTTTCCAGTACATCTTGAAATCAACTCCAAGCCACAGCTTCACTAAAATGCATGTAATAGAGTCCAACTGCAACAAGGAGACCCATGGAAAACCCATATAGGCCAATCAGAACATCTCCATTCCACCTCTATGTATCATCAGATCCCATGCTCTACGTTGTTATTGGTGGCTCGGATACATCACTTACTTTGCGCATCATAGAAGGTGACCAGCACGGCCTCTTCCTCAGGGATCATTATGGCTTCTTGCACTGGACCACCACCGATCTTTGAGCTCTCAAAGTAGAGCATGAGGTGGTCCTCTTCTGTGTTCGGGGGTAACCCTTCAGCCCTGATGCTCCTAGTCTCCCCCAGACACTTCGCCGTCAGCTTCTGCTGATTTGCCCAGCGGTGTTTGCTGAATTTTTCAATAAAACTGAAGACGTCTGATTGAAAAAAAACAAATATCTGAAAAATTAAAGGAATCCTGAGGAGGAACCGACCGAGGAGCAGACCTGAGGAAACCGGCAAAGTAAGACAACCACGAGGCCCTGTGTTATCAGTCACCTACAGGCTGCTTGATCTAACATCACTTACATGAAACAAAATAATACATTTTGTGCCACATCTCGAGGTAAAATTATAATGGGTAGTGCAATGTGCAAATGAGAACTGAGGCAGGCGGGGTGAAAGGTGACAAACGAGTGCAGCGTTTCTCGTGGCATCCTTATATATAAGCCCTGTTCACCCAGAGTATTGTCAATGCGGATTCAGAGCAGAAATTCACATTGGAATCTGTTTACATCCTATTGAATACAACGTAAATTTTATTCCATGTGGGACTTAGCCCCTTCCTGCTGCAGCCCTTTTTTTTTTTTATTTAGACATTTTTTTCCCTCCCATTTTCAAAAAATCATAACTTTTATTTCTTGGTTGACATTGCTACACAAGGGCTTGTATTTTGCGGGACGCTTTGTATTTTTCTGTGGTACCATTCAATGTAGCAGAAGCAATTTCTAAGCTTGAAGAAATGAGAAAAAAGGACTTTCACCAATTTTTTTAGGGGGGAGTGTTTGCTTTAACGACGTTCAGGGTGGGGTCACACGAGCGTGCTTTTGTGCATGCATACGCACGCACAAAAACATGCTTCTATTGACAACAATGCATTCCCTATGGTGTGTGCACATGTCCGTACTTTGCAGGTGCGTGCCTGCAAAGATAGGACATGCGTGCACCACAGGGAATGCACGCATTGTTTTCAATGGAGCTGCGGCTGCTGCCGGCGGCTCCATTAAAAACGATTGTCTGACGGCACCTGCATTCTTTTTCAGGGAAGGCTTATATATAAAGCCCTTACATTTTAGTGTAAAAAAAAGAGAAAAAAAACTTACCTCTCCACCGCTGCCGTGAGCCCCGCGGGCATGAAGAACACATCTGCTGCATGCGGCAGATGTTTCCTTTACCCCCGCTAGTGAAAAGAATTCCCTGCTGCTACATCTGCCACATCTGTGGCAGATGCAGCAGAGGAATTCTTCAATTCTCAACTGCAGCTGTCACACGACAGCTGTGGTAGAGAATCTTGCTGCCTGCATCCTTGTCATTGGATTTCAGGGAAGGGCTTTAACCCCTTAATGATACGGCCTATTTTGGGCTTAAGGACGCAAGGATTTTTGGCAGATTTTCTTCTCCATTTATCAAAAGTCATAATTTTTTTATTTTTCCGTCGACGCGGCCGTATAAGGGCTTGTTTTTTGCATGGCGCACTGTAGTTTTTATCAGCGTCATTTTTGGGTACATTGACTATATTGTAAAACTTTTTTTTTTATGATAGCAGGGAGAGAAAACGCATCAATTCTGCCATACATTTTTTTTACAGTGTTAATCATGCAGCATAAATAAGACAATCCATTTTTTCTGCGGGTCGGTATGGTTAAAACGATACCAAAATTCTTTTAGGTTTAAATTTTTTTAGGTTTTTCCAATTTTCTGCAATAAAAACCCTTTTTTTTTCTAAATCGCTGCATTCAAAGTCCTGTAACTTTTTTATTTTTTGATGTACGGAGCTCTATGAAGGCTTATTTTTTGTAAGATGAGCTGTAGTTTTTATTGGTACCATATTGGGGTACATTCGGCTTTTTTGATCACTTTTATTGCGTTTTTAGTGAGGCAAAATGCTAAAAATTTGCATTTTGCCTCAGTTTTTTAGCGTTTTTTTAACACTTTTTTCCATGCACAGTCAAAAGCATGTGCAACTTATTGTACGCGACAATACCAAATATGTGGGGTTTTAATTTTTTTTTCCTTTTTTTATCTCAAGGTAAATTAGGAAATAACGGGGAAGGTGATGGGGATTAACCCCTTGAGTGGCACGCCCGGAAATTTTCCGGGACGAGCTCCACTGCTCATAGCGACATATGTATCACTATGGGAGCTGCAGAGCACAATGCCACAAGCTGTGGCAGTGTGCTCTGCCTGCACAGTCCCACAGAGAACAAAGCAAGGGCTTTGAAAAACCAGCAGAAGATATTGCCGATCTGCCGGCAATCTCCTGCTTTGTTTACAGGTTGCCATAGAGACCATCGGCTTGTCAGAAGCAAGCCGATGGTCTCTGTGGCTGGGAGAGCTAGTGCTTGGCTGTCAGAGGACAGCTAGGTACTAGCTCTTACAGCAGAGATCAGAGAAAACCTCCGATCTTTGCTGTGTTAACCCTTTACATGCTGCAGTCTATGTGACTGCAGCATGTAAAGGGCTGTCACTGCAGCATGTAAAGGGCTGTCACCATCGGACCCCGGAATGTGATCAGGGGTCCTGATGGATCCCTGTGGAAGTCCCCTAAAGGGACAAAAAAAAAATTAAAAAAAAAGTTAAAAAACTTATAAAAAAAAAATATTAAAACACATTTTTTACTTTGTAAAAAAACAAAAATACAATCACACATGTGGTATCCATGCGTCGTAATCACCCAGAGAAGGAAGTTAATACATTATTTAACCCCTTAATGACATGGCCCCTTTTTTTCTTTTTTCCCCATTTCTTTTTTTCCTCCCCCCTGTTTAAAAAATCACAGCTTGTCCCGCAAAAAACAAGCCCTTATATGGCCATGTCAATGGAAAAATGAAGAAGTTATGGCTCTTGAGATGCAACTGCAAAATTAGTTGAAATTCAATGATTAGACCATTTTAAAAAACCTGCCCTGGTGGGCACGTCAGGGTGGTAGGAAACCCGCCACTCAAGGGGTTAAGGCTGTAAAGTGTGATTGGGTTGAGACCTGGAGATGTTTGGCGGTCCCAGATGTGTCCATGAACACTGTAGAGTACAGGTGATATTTTCAAAACCTTCTCCTTGTTTTCAGTATAGGCATCAATGATATAAATGCTGAATATATGGTTAGTGATGGCGTACCGGCTGCCCCCTGGTGCCATTATGGTGGGTTTTGTCCCAATTAACCTTGATGCCAGAGTTCAGGCCAAATGCGTCAAATATAGCCGACGCAGAGTCAACAAAAGACTCCGGTCCTAGAGAAAGAGGAGAGTGTCATCTGTATAAAGAGCAATGCACTTTTCGTAATTGCTCAATTTAAACGCCTTTATTGTCAGCGATGTTCAGACCTGGATCGCAAGAGACCTGGATAGCAAGGGCAAGCAAGGCAAGGGACAGAGGGCAGCCCTGCCTCATACCCCTTCCCAGGGAATATTGGACAGAAACATGAATATTGGTTTTAATATTGGCCACTGGGTAGTCGTACAGGATCCCAATCCTCCTAGTAAAGGTTAGCCGAATCAAAACTGCCGCATCACTGCCCACAGGTACTTTCACTCTACTGAGTTGAAGGCCTTTTCCTGGCCTATAAATACCAAGGTGCGCTACTGCGCTTCCCACCGTTAGTGTGCTCAGTCCTCCTCAACTATACAGGAGAAGATTAGACATTTTCAGAGGTCCAGACAACATTGGCAAGATCTGGGAATTGTTTTACAATTCAAAACAGCAGCTCACATCTACCTGCCGTCACCTCCTGCTCATCAGCACTCATTACAACACCTCAAGAAGCCCACGATGAGGACAAACGAAGGGCAATGAATAATACGATTCCAGGTGTTAATAACCAGGACTGGATTACATGTGACCAGGCGGTCCTATAGTCACCTCAACGATGATCCCTATAAACTCCATGTATATGATATGGTTGATGACCTCCTGGATCTACTGCACTAACCATATGATGGCACCACTGAATATTATATACGTAGAGGTTTGATATTACCAATGTTGCTGGTGAAGGTGATGACGGCCGATTGGATCTCATGGATTCTCTCCAAGTAAAAGTCGGTGTCATCATTGTTGTCACTAATATTTTCTATAAGGAGGGTCAACATCTCAGAGGGGCAGGAGTCCTGCACGTTCTCAATCAGAACCACATTGGAGATCTTTACAGCTGTTGGAAAACATTACATTATATACCAACGACATCTGTTACTGAGCTTTATGCACAATCTACCCCACACTCCCGCCCTTGTCCTGCAGGAGATGCACACACTTGATCGATGGTGGGAAGAAGGAATATAATGGCGGAAACCAACCCAAGGAGAACAGAGAAATGACACGTCAGCTTTAACCTGTGAAGTCAACAGTGCAATGCTGAAGTGGTCAGCTCTGGTGTTCTGCAGCACGAGAGACCTTGGGTCTAATCTTACTGGGGCCAAATCTACTGGGAGTTTGTAAATTATCCTCCAAACTTGTAAGTCTCCTCCCACACTCCAGATTTACTTCACTGCTGCACCATCCCAGGGCCCCACAGCTATGTCACGTACTATTATCAGCAGTGGTGATGAGTTACCTGAACTTTGCATCAGCTCATCCTTTACTGGTTTCTGCAAGAAAAAGTAAGAGCAATGATAACAGATTGCTTCCAGTGTCAGTTCTACTTTCTGTTAGACTCAGTAAAGGGTTAAAACAACTGTCTGATTTCGGGGCAAAATTCTGTTCCAGGACCAGAGGGGTATATTAACAGCAGTTCTTCTCTGTTGTCTTTCTGAACTTTTGCTTCCAGGTCCAGTTTTCAACCATCCAAGATGGCCGACACAGTCTTCTAACCATCCAATCCCCATAATGCAATACTAGCGTTAGACTATCAGCGCACTATGCCTGCTCTCTAATTGGCCTGAGCTACTCATGTGATCAGCATTGGCTAATCACAGAGCAGTGCACATTGTGCATTAGGTAGCTAGAAAATTGCTGTGGCCATTTTGGACAGTGGAAAATGGAGCCCATCTGTCCCCCTCTTCCTTCCTCTAGCCTGCCCTGTTCCCCACCTTCCTCCAGCCTCCCCTGTTCCCCACCTTCCTTCAGCCTCCTCTGCTCCCCTTCTCTCTTCAGACCCCTCTGTCCCCTTTCTCCCTTCCTTCAGCCCCCTATGCCCCCCTCTCCCTTGCCCCAGCCTCCTCTGCCCCCCTCTCCCTTCCTCCAGCCTCCTCTATCCCCAGACACCCCTATTAACCTTTCTATCCACCCTCCAGACCCCTCTGCCACACCTTTTCTGACCACTCTGCCCCCCACTCCCTTCAGACCCCTCTGTCCCACTCACCCTCTTTCTCAAGACACCTCTGCACCACTTCTTTCTCCAGACTCCTCTGTCCCCCCTTCTCCCTCCAGAACCCTCTGTCCCCAGCCTTCTCCCTTCACATCCTTCTATCCCCCCTCCCTCCAGACCCCTCTGCCCCCTCTCCCTCCAGATACCCCCCCCTCTTTCTCCAGACCCCACTGTCCGCCACCTCCCCTTCAGACCCCTCTGCCCTCCGCTACATACAGACCCCTCTGCCCCCTCCCCCTCCAGAACCCTCTGCCCCCTATACCTCCAGACCCCTTTGTCCCCCCCTCCTCCTACAGACCACTCTGTCCCCCTCCCCCTACAGACCCCTCTTACCCCCTCTCCCTCTAGACCCCTCTGCCCCCTCATCCTCCAGACCCCTCTGTCCCCTACCTCTCCCTCCAGACCCCTCTGTTCCCCACCTCTCCCTCCAGATCCCTCTGCGCCCTCCCTTTCTCCCTTCAGACCTATCTGCACCCTTTCCCTCCAGACTCCTCTGCGCCCTCTCCCTCCATACCCCTCTGTGCCCTCTCCCTCTCTAGACCCCTCTGCACCCTCCCCCTCTCCCTCTCCCTCCAGACGCCTCTGAGCACTCCCTCCACACTCGTCTGCCCCCCTTATCCTCCAGACCCCTCTGTCCTCCCCCTCCCCCTCCAGAGCCCTTTGTCCCCTCCCTCCAGACACCACTGCCCCCTCTCCCTCCAGACCTCTCTGCCCCCCTCTCTTTCTAGACTCCTCTGTCTCCCCCCTCTCCCTTAAGACCCCTCTATCCCAGCCCTCTCCCCCTCCAGACCCCTCTGTCCAAGCCCTCTACCCCACCAGACCCCTCTGTCCCAGTCCTCTCCCTCCACACCCCTCTGTCCCACTTCCTTCTCGACCCCTCTGCCCCCCTCATCCCTCCAGACCCCTCTGCCCCCCTCTCCCTACAGACCCCTCCCCCCCTCATTCTCCAGACCCCTCTGCCCCCTGACCTCCCTCTTCAGACCCATCTGTGCCCCCCTCCCTGCAGACCCCTGTTTCCCCCTCCCCCTACAGACCCCTCCACCCCCCCTCTCCCTCTAGACCCCTCTGTCCCCCACCTCTCCCTCCAGACCCCTCTGCGCCCTCCCCCTCTCTCTCCAGACTTCTCTGCGACCTTTCCCTCCAGACCCCTCTGCGCCCTCTCCCTTTATACCCTTCTGTGCCCTCCCTGTTTCCCTCCAGACCTCTCTGCGCCCTCTCCCTCTAGAACCTTCTGTGCCCTCCACCTCTGGGGCCTCTCCCTCTTCCTACAGACCTATCTGCACCCCCACTCCCTAAAGACCCCTTTGCGCCCCCCCCCACTGCCGCCCCTCTCCCGATCACTCTGCCCCCCACTCCCTCCTGACCCGTCTGTGCCTCCCCTTCCCTCCAGACCCCTGTTCGCCCCTCTTCCCTCCAGACCACGCTGCACCCCCCCACTCTCCCTCCAGAGCCCTCTGTCCAACCCCGCACTCTCCATCCAGACCCCTCTTTTCCCTCCCTTTTCCTTCCAGACCCCTCTGTCAGCCGCTTAGCTCACTACAGAACAAAGGATCGAGCAAAGTTACATACAATCTGCCAAATCCTAGTTTCCCACAAATATATGCTGCTGAGAGAGCCAACTCTCTGTTGTGTGTACCCTGTGAGTATTTCATGTTAAACCCCTCATATGGATGTTGTCATTCATACTGTGTGCAAATAACCACATCCGACTGTAAGTTCCATATGTTGGCCAAATACTGATTCTTTGCCCCAGGTCATGGAAAGCCCCAGCCTACATTATTATGGGGTCTGTCCGGGGGTTCAACTGCAGCCATTGTGCGGTTTGCCCTCTTACTTGTTACTATCAGTATTGGTCTGCACAGAGGTGAACATTGTATCTCATAGATATGCCCCCTCCCTGCTGCACTTACTGCCGAGGCTTCCTGCGTCTTGCTGCCCGTCACCACGTCCACCGAGCTCACATCCAGCTTCAGCTTCATGTCTCCGGGTAGTTGTAGCTCATGAGTCTTTTTCTGGAGAACCTGATCCCGCACTGAAATAATATAATGCTACATCAATAATATACCACTGCTAATAGTACTATAATACTCCAGTAGTGACACTGCTAATAGTACTACAACACTACAGTAATACCACTGCTAATAGTACTATAATACTCCAGTAATACCACTGCTAATAGTACTATAATACTCCAGTAATGACAATGCTAATAGTACTATAATACTCCAGTAATACCACTGCTAATAGTACTATAATACTCCAGTAATGACAATGCTAATAGTACTATAATACTACAGTAATATTCCATAATAACATACCAATGCTAATAATGCTATAACAATGCAGTAATGACAATATATTATACCAATTGATATAAATACTATAGAAATGCATAAAAAGCAAAGCTAATCAGTAATGACTCAGCTTTTAAAATCCATTTCACAATCCACACGACTGACTGTATTTGTGTGTGTAAAATATACGTAAGCTAAACAGGGAATAGATCCCATTGGTTTCAGTGGGTTCTTTCTCGCAAGCGCATTTTGTGTGAACATTTTGGTTGTGTGGAAAAATGTAGGACCTGCTTGATCATTTTGCATTTTGCGCAGCAAAGGCCCCAATTGATCTCTATGGGAGGTGCAAGGGGATATGTGAAACACCGCTCAAAACCATGAAAAAAAAAGAACATATCTGGACCTCAATAGGCTATGAGCCTTTTAATCCACGGAAAGGGTGTGTCGCATATGTGTGAGCAAGAAGTACAGTAATATGTACAGACGCACAAGCAAATGTACCTTATCCAGCTTAGTTCATGCACAAATATGTTGCCCTGCGGCCAGCGTTTTTGCACATATGGTCGTGTAAAGAAGCCCTTAGAATCCAAGTCAAAATCAACATTTAAGGCTGGTTTCACATGGCCGAGAATCTCTCTTGCATGAATATGAACCTCATTATTTTTAATGGAGTCATACACATGAGCGATGTTTTTAATGGGACAGTAAAGCACATTGAACAATGGGAAACACTTGCTGATCCTCTAATGTGCCTGAAAGCTGCGCCAGATAAGATCTACTTCACAGAAGTAATGGGAGTCGTTTTTGCCAGAAAAAAACGTCTTGCATTGGCGGGAAAACACAATTTGGCAAAACCGATATTGCGTTCTCCCATGTGTAGGTAGCCTAAGGGACATGGAATTGGCCCATACTTGATCATGTGAAAGCACCCCAAGGCCACTTCAAACTGCCATTGAACTGTCAGATCCATGTTGGGTATTTCCGTCACTTTAATTCACATCAAACCATTAAGTCCAACACACAAGACACAGGAGCATAAGGACTCATGACCACGACCGTCACGGGATACGCCCGCCGATTTACGCTGTGGAAGTACCGCGGTGGTAAACAAAACGCGCCCGCTGGTGATCATGGAAAAGCTCACAATGTTGGGGTGGAGTAGGAATTAGTAAACTATCTGAATGTGGAATAGGTCATATAGCAGACGGAAGGTCGGGTAGTGAACTGTTCCTGTTTTCTTCATTGACAATCCTGCCTTTATAGGCGGAGTCAAGCAGAAATAGCAGTCATCTGCATGGTTTGTAGGCTCACGACAAACTAAAGGCACAGCAAAAGCCATAGATCATTTTTTTATTTTTCAGTTATTCTCGTAGTTTAATTAAACAAGAGTTGCAACATATTTGTGGAGCCCATGACTTATCCTGGTCCCCTGCCTTCATACCAAAATAATGACGATAGGCAGTAGAGATGAGCGAACGTACTCGTTTAGGGCGATTTCGCAATCGAGCAGCGCTTTTTTCGAGTAACTGACTACTCGGGCGAAAAGATTCCGGGGGCGCCGGGGGTGAGCGGGGGGTTGCAGAGGGGAGTGGGGGGGGGGGGGGGGGGGGGGAGAGAGAGAGCTCCCCCCTGTTCCCCACTGTTACCCCCTGCTCCACCACGCCGCCCCCCGAATCTTTTCGCCCGAGTAGTCAGTTACTCGAAAAAAGCGCTGCTCGATTGCGAAATCGCCCTAAACGAGTACGTTCGCTCATCTCTAATAGGCAGTCTTCACAAGAGGTGTCAGATTGCGTTTCTGTGACGAAAATGTTATTTCACCACAAATGTTACAAAAATTATTCACTATATTTAAACATTTTCGTAGCATTTTGATATAGCAAATTTAAAGCTTCAAAACCAGAAATTCAGAAAAAAAGGAAAACAGAAACAATATGAAACTCAGTCAAGGCAACATATCACTGTATCTCCAAAGGAAGAGCTAATAAGTCATTTTTATGGTGATTTTTGAATTTTGGAAATACATAAGAATAGACTAATTTTGAGCCCGAAACAAAATCATCGTTGGGCAGTGTAACAGGTTTTATGTCATGCTGTTCAGGGAAGATTCACACCTGCTTCAGGATTTCTTCACACGACTGTATATGCACATAGCATGCTGAGAATAGAATCCATTGATTTCAGTTAATTTTCATTCATTTTTCTCATTGGTTCTTGCGCAAAAAAAATAGGACCTGCTCTATTTTGTGCGCATTTGCACATAAAAGCGCACTATAGAGGTCTATGGGAGGTGAGCAAATGCACATATATGTATGTGCGGATATGCACAATACGCAAACCTGCGCACACTGGCACCTACTTTGGCTTAATAGCGATCTAAGGGCAAAAACACATGGACATGTCTTTCTTATCATGGCCGTATAAGTCAACAAAACGAAACCGCTGAGCGCAGTGGCTTCGCTTTCACTGCTGGGATTTTCCGGTTGTGAACACTAAAACCGAGAAGAGATGGTACCTGCCCTATCTTCCGCACCCTTTTTTCAAACTCCTGTGCTTTGGCTTGGAGTTTGAACTTCCGGCAAGGGAGAAAAAATGTCCCTCGTTCAGGCAGCTCTCACATCTGAGAGGCCTCTGATATGCACTGGGCCTCAGGAAGTCTTTTGATCATGATGGCAATAAAATTAGCCAGTGACAAGTAGATGTTAATTAACTCCCTCTGCAAATGAGGCTTAACACCTCAGGTAGTTCCTGCAGACTCCCTGTCACCAAAAGCCAAATTAATGGGAGAATCTTTTAATAAGGGTTATTACTCGTGTGAAGGTATTATCCCAATATGAGTTATATTTTTGGAATCAAGTAGGCTAGCCGAATAAAACACATCCACCCATGTTGTGATATGAGCTCAGTATTACTCCTGAATGGCGTATCCGTGTACCTCATTATAATTTATGTGTCATGCTTGATGTCGCTGAATAGATAAAATCGTGACCAGAAATAGGCGGGGCATATATTTCGTAATGGAGGGCCTCCCGCCGAGATATGGCCAAATTCGGGAATTATGATTTTTTCACAAAGGACGCATGCTCCCACCCCTACCTCCTGAATGACATCAGAGGGGGTGGGGGAAGTTTATTTTTCTCCTTGTTTAATTTAAAATACTAGCTTGTTGCGTATACCTGTATACCCCTATACTCCCATACAATGACCTTTACCCTGTTGTGTATCCTTTGTGTGTGTGTATGTATATATATATATATATATATATATATATATATATACATATATATATATATATATTAGCTTTTTGAGAATACACCTACAATTTATTAGTCAAGCCTTGTCTGTTTTTAAACCAACCATAAACTCTGATAATTCATAGTCTGGGTCCTAGCTTCCCTGAATGGCTGGTGGTGGTGGTGTGTGTATGTGAGCGGCATTAAAGAGTGCTGGAGTGCGTTAGGCTGGATCAGGGGATGATTTGTGCTTTTGGTCTGCATGTGACAGAACCACATGAAAGTTGGTTACAAATCCACCTGTAGTCTGGCGACTCCACACTCACAATCTCACTAGAATGATCGATCGTGGCTCAGTCAGGATATGTGGACATAGCGGCGAGGTGCTTGGTACAGTCGATCTGTGACAAATCAGTGATAGAGACGGGATGGGCCAGCGGCCCCCTCTCCCATCCGTGACAGTGAAACTACCATGCAGCGGTGGGCTGCTGAGGTCAAGGGTCACATGTGCGAATACAGTAGCATTGTGCTTTATACTTCCCTTACATGATATGATTGAAAGAATTTTGTGCCGTAATCGTCTTGTGTAAATAGCTCTTTAGGAGAAACAAGATTATAAATCTGAGGAGCTTAGAGCGCCTGCTGGTCAGTCGGACTTCATTCAAACTATGCGGTTAAATAAACGTATTAAAACCAAAAAACGCATGTGGTGGAAATTAGTAAGCCTGACATTTGGGACGCCCAGTATGATTTTCTCCAGCGAAGGTCCAGCGAAGGTACATGCCTCTCCAATATTCCATCATCCTGGCGGCTCTGTGCACCTTTTCAGAAATGAATTCCGGGTCTAACCAGACGTACATTTTTTGTTTAATTTACGCCACTTTCTGGCGTAAATTATACCTAAATCTGTTGGTCTGGGGTAGCCATGCTTCATCTGTCATAAATTAGAGCATTGGGCCCAAAAGTTCTGTAGTAATCATAGTCAACAGCCAACTACAGCATCCCTGCCACACGGCCGCCCATAGTAATTTTATTTTTCCACTAATGCCCTGTAAAGTAAAAGCATTATAACATACAGCATGACACATAAAAAAAAGTTATCCTGCTTACCTTTACCTTCCTTATCATCTTCTGGTAAAACTTTCATCCTGAATGATTCAAAGATGGCACTGCCATCCAGTTACCATGATGCAATTGTCCTCCTTCACTTCTCAGTGTGCGCGCTCCCGACAACGCTGGTCACATGACTGTAGGCCAGACGTCATTATGGGACTGCATGCTGTAGGAGCTGTCCTTCAAGCGATGCCTGTGAGCCCCTACACTGAATACTTGTACAGCGCTGTAACGCTGTGCACAGCGAGTGGAGGAGGAGCGGGCCAGGGTACTTATCCTGCCTGCACTGCTCCATGTCCTTAGGTTCCGGCATCTGTTTAGCGGTAACTATTACTACCCCTGCTACTATCGGTAGCATTTATAATCGGGGCAACTATGGGCAAAACTTATAGTCAGGGCTACTATAGGGAACCCCTAATACCGGGGCTACTTTGGAGGCTTATTACTACTGTGGGCTTCTTTGGAGGCTGTTTACTACAGTGGCCAACTATGGCAGCTATTTACTACTGTGGGCTACCATGGAGGCTATTTACTACTGTAGGCTACCATGGAGGCTATTTACTACTGTAGGCTACCATGGAGGCAATTCAGTACTGTGGGCTACTACGGAGGCTATTTACTGCTGGGGGCTACTTTGGAAGCTATTTACTACTGTAGGCTACTATGCAAGACATTTACTACTGTGGGCTATCATGGAGGCTTTTTACTACTCTGGGCTACTATGGAGGCTATTTACTACTGTGGGCTACTATGGAGGCTATTTACTACTGTGGACTGCTATGCAGGACATTTACTATTGTGGTCTACCATGGAGTAATAGTGACCCCCAATAGTAGCCCCAGCAGTAATAGTGACCTCCAATAGCTGCCCCAACATCAATAGTGACCACCAATAGTTCCCCCAGCAGTATTAGTGACCACCAATAGTTTCTCCAGCAGAAATAGTGACCCCCAATAATTGCCCCAGCAGTAATAGTAACCCCCAATAGTTGCCTTAGCAGAAATAGTTACCCCCAATAGTTGCCCCAGCAGTAATAGTAACCCCCAATAGTTGCCTTAGCAGAAATAGTGACCCCCAATAGTTGCCAAGCAGTAATAAAGACCTCCAATAGTTGCCCCTTTAGTAATAGTGACCACAATAGTTGCCCCAGGAGTAACAGTGACCCCCCCCAAAAGTTGCCCCAGGAGTTACAGTGACCCCCAATAGTTGCCCCAGCAGTAATAGTGACCCCAGTAGTTGCCACAGCAGTAATAGTGACCCCCCAATTTGTTGCCCCAGCAGTAATACTGACCTCCAATAGTTTCCCCAGTAGTAATAGTGACCCCAATAGTTGCTCCATTAGTAATAATGGCCCCATCTGAAATATTGACCCCCAATAGTTGCCCCAGCAGAAATAGTGACCCCCATTCGTTTCCCCTAGCAGTAATAGTGACCCCTAATAGTTACTCCAGTAGTAATGGTGACCTCCAATAGTAGCCCCAGCAATAATAGTGACCCCCAAAAGTTGCCCCAGCAGAAATGGTGACCCCCAATAGTTTCCCTAGCAGAAATAGTGCTCCCCAATAGTTGCCTCAGCAATAATAGTGACCCCCATTAGTTTCCCCTAGCAGTAATAGTGACTCACAATAGTAGCCCCAGAAGTAATAGAGACCTCCAATAGTTGCTCTCCAATGTGAAAGCACCCACAGGCCACTTCAAAGTTGTCAGTCCTTATATATGTAAAAATTCAATCACTATATGCAAAGAAAATAGGGACTACAAATATACCAGTAGTGCGTTCCTGCACCCCAACGTGCATTTCGACACCTGCTTTCTCAATGTGCTCCCTCCCTAGTACTTACCCCCTCACGTCTGAAGTGTATCACAATGTACCCTTAGCCCCAGTACTTACCCCCTCATCTCTGAAGTGTATAATAATGTGCCCCTCTCTTCTCTTAAGTCTGTCATGATGTACTCCTACACCATCAGTACTTACCCCCATCATGTCTGAAGTGTTCCAGGATGTACCCCCCTCACCCAGTACTTACCCCTCTTCTCTGAAGTGTTACTATGTACCCCCCCAGGACTTTACCCCCCTCTTTTCTGAAATGTGCCCCTCTCTTCTCTTAAGTCTGTCATGATGTACTCCTACACCGTCAGTACTTACCCCCATCATGTCTGAAGTGTTCCAGGATGTACCCCCCTCACCCAGTACTTACCCCTCTTCTCTGAAGTGTTACTATGTACCCCCCCAGGACTTTACCCCCCTCTTTTCTGAAGTGTACCAGGATGTGTCCCTAGTACTTAACCCCCTCTTTTCTGAAGTGTACCAGGATATGCCCCCAGTACTTACCCCTCTCATCTCTGAAGTGTACCAGGATATATCCCCGGCTGCAGTCCAGCTCTTGGATCTCGCATTCTCCTCCATTAGACTTGTTCTTACTCTGGAAATGCTGCAGAAGTTTGTTTTCCACTTGTCTCAGGTTGCTGAGACCCTCGTTCCACTTAAAGGGGTTGTCCCGCCTCCTGATTGGCTGGAATAGGCACATGTGACGGGGCGGAGCTACGCGATGATGCGTACAAGGGGGCGGAGCCAGAACGCCGATGATGGCGGAGGGAGCCAAAGGTAAAAGAACCATCTGTGCAAGCGCGTCTAATCCGGCGATTAGACGCTGAAACTAGACAGCACCATGGCGACGGGGACGCCAGCAACGGAGCAGGTAAGTGAATAACTTCTGTATGGCTCATATTTAATGCACGATGTATATTACAAAGTGCATTAATATGGCCATACAGAAGTGCATAACCCCACTTGCTATCGCGGGACAACCCCTTTAATGGCCACAGGATACTGGTAAGGGCTGTCCCCCATGATGATTGCAGTCTTGGGGGACACTAGGGATGTGGGGTGCAGCGAGAGCAGAAACAAGAAAGCTCAGAATCTGCTGAATAATCCTGCTACAAAGTTTCACTTTCATTTCAGCCTGAGGACTCCCCCCTGTGTGGTGGGCAGCCGGAGCTCATAGACCAATCAGCGCTCACAGCCTCCTGGAGACCCAGAGCTGTAAATAGCAGATGACTGATAGCAGAGAGTTATGTCATGTTGTTCAGGGAGGATTCACACCTGTTAGGGCTTCTTCACATGACCGTACATCCACATAACATGCCGAGAATAGAATCAATTGATTTCAGTTAGTTCTTTTGCATTCATTTTTTTTGTGCAAGTGGTTCTTGCGCGAAAAAAAATAGGACCTGCTGTATTTTGTGCGCACCATAGAAGTCTATGGGAGGTGTGTAAATGCACACATATATATGTGCGAGTATGCACAATACTCAAACCCGCGCACACTGGTTCCTACTTTGGCTTAATAGCCATTTAAGGGCAAAAACACATAGATGCATTTTCTCCCCTTAGGCCTCAGTCAGACGGGCGTTTTTTCGCGCGTTTTGCGCATCGCATGTCGGATGCGCATGCGCAAATCGCGTGACCGGAGGCGAAAAATCGCGGGAAAAATCTGCACCTACCCGCGTTTATCGTCGCTGCAAAACGCCCGTCTGACCGGAGAAAAATCGCCGTGCGCATTAAAATGCGCATGAAACTTCATCTGACCGGCGAAAAAAATGATTTTGGTGCGCACATAAAACGGCGAATGCAGATAGGCGCGATTTGCGAATCGTCGTGTCCTATAATTTTTCGCAAAAGCGGACATGTGACCGATATCATAGCGAACTATTGGTTCTATATATGCGCGAAACGCATGCGCATGCGCAAAACGCGCGAAAAAACGCCCGTCTGACTGAGGCCTTACAGAGCCGTGATAATCACGGCCGTATACGGGAACAAAACGAAACGACTGAGCTAGGTGGCTTCCCTTTCACAGCTGGGATTTTTCAGTTGTGAACACTACGACTGAGAAGAGATAGTACCTGCCCTATTTTTCCGCTTTCTTTTTCAAACTCCTGAGTTCTGGCTTGAGGTTTGAACTGCCAGCAAGGAAAAATAAATTTCCCTTGTTCAGGCGCACCTACGTTCCAAGCCGCTGAGTGCAGTTGAGCCTATAACAGCGTGTTTCTACTCAGCTGCCCAGTATCTTACTGGAAGAAAAAGCACTGCAAGCGAAGCTTTTTCTTATGGCATTTTGTGCCAGTTCTGTGATGGAACCTCCAACTGTACCTTCCCATGCAGATGTGAACCCGGCCTTAAACTGAAATAAACTGATCGTTTTTTCCCCATTGATTTCAGTGGGTTTTTAAAAGAACTAAATACTTTCAGTTTGCTTCAGTTATGTGATGTTGTTATGCTGTTATGACATGTTGCACTCCATACAGGACTGTATGTGATGCTATAGTGTATTATGCTGTTACATTGTGCTGTTATATTATGCTGTTCAGAAAACAGGACTGTATGTGATGTCATATTATATTATGTTATGTTCCACTGTATACAGGACTGTAGTATGACTAATATGCACTTTTGTGAACTGTTGAATCATCGTACACTGTGCTTTTAAGGTGATTGTTATATTGCGATATTGATAAAGTGTCCCCCAACTATCCTTAGCAACTTGCCACTCAGGATACTGGGAAAGGTGAATTCAATGTTTCAATTTCCCTTTCCTTTCTCACATCTGAGAGGCCTCTGATATGCATTGGGCCTCATTGGGAATTCTTTTGATCATGATTACAATAAAATTATCAAGTGACAGGTAGATGTTAATAGACCCCCTCTGCAAATGAGGCTTAACACCGCAAGTAGTTCCCGAAGACTCCCTATCACCAAAAGCCAGATTAATGGGAGAATCTTTTATTAAGGGTTATTACTTGTGCGAAGGTATTATCCCAATTTGAGTTATCATTTTGGAATTGGATGTACCCCCTCACCCAGTACTTACCCCTCTTCTCTGAAGTGTTACTATGTACCCCCCAGGCCTTAACCCCCCTCTTTTCTGAAGTGTACCAGGATGTGTCCCTAGTACTTAACCCCCTCTTTTCTTAAGTGTACCAGGATATGCCCCCAGTACTTACCCCTCTCATCTCTGAAGTGTACCAGGATATACCCCCGGCTGCAGTCCAGGTCTTGGATATCGCATTCTCCTCCATTAGACTTGCTCTTACTCTGGAAATGCTGCAGAAGTTTGTTTTCCACTTGTCTCAGGTTGCTGAGACCTTCGTTCCACTTAATGGCCACAGGGTACTGGTAAGGGCTGTCCCCCATGATGATTGCAGTCTTGGGGGACACTAGGGATGTGGGGTGCAGCGAGAGCAGAAACAAGAAAGCTCAGAATCTGCTGAATAATCCTGCTACAAAGTTTCACTTTCATTTCAGCCTGAGGACTCCCCCCTGTGTGGTGGGCAGCCGGAGCTCATAGACCAATCAGTGCTCACAGCCTCCTGGAGACCCAGAGCTGTAAATAGCAGATGACTGATAGCAGAGAGTTATGTAATGTTGTTCAGAGAGGATTCACACCTGTTAGGGCTTCTTCACATGACCGTATATCCACATAACATGCCGAGAATAGAATCCATTGATTTCAGTTAGTTCATTTGCATTCATTTTTTTTGTGCAAGTGGTTCTTGCGCGCAAAAAAATAGGACCTGCTGTATTTTGTGCGCACCATAGAAGTCTATGGGAGGTGTGTAAATGCACACATATATATGTGCGAGTATGCACAATACTCAAACCCACGCACACTGGTTCCTACTTTGGCTTAATAGCCATTTAAGGGCAAAAACGCATGGATGCATTTTCACCCCTTATAGAGCCGTGATAATCACGGCCGTATAAGGGGACAAAACGAAACGACTGAGCTAGGTGGCTTCCCTTTCACAGCTGGAATTTTTCAGTTGTGAACACTACGACTGCCCTATTTTCCCGCTTTTTTTTTTCAAACTCCTGAGTTCTGGCTTGGAGTTTGAACTGCCAGAAATTTCCCTTGTTCAGGCGCACCTACGTTCCAAGCCGCTGAGTGTAGTTGAGCCAATAACAGCGTGTTTCTACTCAGCTGCCCAGTATCTTACTGGAAGAAAAAGAACTGCAAGCGGCGCTTTTTCTTATGGCATTTTGTGCTAGTTCTGTGATGGAACCTCCAACTGTACCTTCCCATGCAGATGTGAACCCGGCCTTAAACTGAAATAAACTGATCGTTTTTTCCCCATTTATTTCAGTGGGTTTTCAAAATAACTAAATACTTTCAGTTTGCTTCAGTTATGTGATGTTGTTATGCTGTTATGACATGTTTCACTCTATACAGGACTGTATGTGATGCTATATTGTATTATGCTGTTACATTGTGCTGTTATATTATGCTGTTCAGAAAACAGGACTGTATGGGATGTCATATTATATTACGTTATGTTCCACTGTATACAGGACTGTATTATGACTAATATGCACTTTTATGAACTGTTGAATCATTGTACACTGTGCTTTTAAGGGGATTGTTATATTGAGATATTGATAAAGTGTACCCCAACTATCCATAGCAACTTGCCACTCAGGATACCGGGAAAGGTGAATTCAATGTTTCAATTTCCCTTTCCTTTCTCACATCTGAGAGACCTCAGATATGCATTGGGCCTCATTGGGAATTCTTTTGATCATGATGGCAATAAAATTATCAAGTGACAGGTAGATGTTAATAGACCCCCTCTGCAAATGAGGCTTAACACCGCAAGTAGTTTCCGAAAACTCACTATCACCAAAAGCCAGATTAATGGGAGAATCTTTTATTAAGGGTTATTACTTGTGCGAAGGTATTATCCCAATTTGAGTTATCATTTTGGAATTGGGTGGGCCAGCTGAATAAAATGCTCAGTATCACTCCTGAACAGCAAATCTGTGTACCTAATTATAATTTACGTGTCATACTTGATGTTGCTGAATAGATAAAATTATGACCAGAGATAGGCCCGACTTAGCCTCCCGCCAAGATATGGCCAAAATGGGGAATTACGATTTTTCCACAAAGGACGCATGCCCCCACCCCACTCTCCTGAATGACATCAGAGGGGGCAGGGGAAGATGTGTTCTGGAGAGTCCTTCATAATTCGGGGCTCCACAGACCACTGTTGTCAGACCTTCGGAGATACGCTCAGCGTAAGGACTTTCCCATTACTTCAGTGGCTCCGCACAAATTTGAATCCTAAATCTGGTATCTTTCGTTAATTTTTCTCTTTGTTTTATTTTAAAATACTGGCTTGTTGTTTATATCCATATACCCTTATACTCCTGTGCAACAACCTTTTTGTATATCCTTTGTAATATATATATATATATATATATATATACACACTCACATATACACATACTGATAGCTTTTTAGAATAAACCTGCAAACCTTGCCCATTTTACAATGAACCATAAACTCCAATAATTCATAGTCTGAGTCCCAGCTTCCCTAAACAGCTGGTGGTGGCAGTGTGTGTATGTGAGCAGCATTGTAGAGTGCTGGAGTGCGTTAGGCCGAATCAGGGGATGATTTGTGCTTTCAGTTTGCATGTGGCAGGACCCCGTGAAAAGGGGACTTATTCTTTCCTGTCATCCAAGACTCTTAAATAAGGTTCTCTACAAGACAGGGCCTGAAGTTCACTAACTCTTCTACCAGTTGTTTTGGCCGTCAAAAAGGCCACTTTCGGGGGGGGGGCGTGGCTTGGCAGGAGAGGAGAGCAGACGCAGGGCCCAGCGCTCCTTCACAACTGGCGACTAAAGCAGCAATTTAGAGGCGCTATCCCAGCTTGAAGTGCCCGAAAACCTGGCGGATTGCCTCCCTGGAGCGAGGGGCACATTTAGAGTCCATCCAGGTCCAGATCCGACCAGAAAAGCATTGCGGCCTGCGGGCGGGCCCGAAGCCGCAGGCTAAAATCGGAGGAACTCCGCGACCGGAAGTACGGAGGCAAGGTCGCAAGGAGCCTCCACTCAATCAGCAAAGACAGCGATCAGAGGAAGGCCGGCTCTTCTCACCGCGCGGGGAGGAGAAGACCAAGCAGAAAGAGATCCGAGCGGCAACGGCAGCTGAAGGCGCGAAAAGACCGGGTTAAGCCATACCACCCGGCGGGCCGGGAAAGCAGGAGTAAACCTCGTGGTGGGAGCAGAGAGAGCAGGGCAACAGCGGCGGTGCCAGGAAGGGGACCCCCCTCCCTCGTCAAGGCCAGAGTGCACAACAAGCCCAGGGGAGTCGGTCCGGGGCTTCTCAATCACCCGACAGAAGTGAGAGGACCCCCCTCCCCCTACCCGACACTACAGGGGAAGCCTGCAACACAGCTACAAAGCAGGCAGAGCTAGAGGAGAGGTGAGAGGTGGGGAGAAGGGGGCATAGGCCCAGGGACATACAGGCACGCCCTAAGTCAAATTAAGCACAACCACCAACATCCTCAAAACAAGAGACATACCCTTATAGTCTCCTTGAGACATAGAGACTGCAAACTCCCAGCATAAACAGAGCCGCACTAGCCGGACCCAGGCAACCCCAAAATACCACCACTGAGGGTAATAGGGGGAGATTGATAGTAGCGGCACACCTCAACAGAGGAGCCCCCCCCCCCCATAGCGGCAGCTAGAAAAAGGAACAGGAGCTACAACAGCTAAAGCTAGATGTTTTACCTTTGGTCTTAGTCATACTGTTGAAAAGCTGCCTGAAATCGACAAAGGATGCTGATGATTTTCTGGTCAAATTATCTTATAACATAGTGCAAGTGTCCCGGTGGAGCAGGAGCTAGGGCCTCATTTTCCAATGTGTCTAGCTCTGCTTAAGCGCTGAGTGGGGGTTTATGTCCTAGCGGGGGGCCAGGTCCGACGTCGCTCTGTGGGTGAGAGGTTTTGGGGTGCTTGAGGTCCAGAGTGGCTTTAATTTGACTTGGTTGGATTGAGGTCACACATCCAGCCTTGTTTGATTGTGGAGCTGCTTCTTGTATTAGAACATACAAGAAGCAGCTCCACAATCAAACAAGGCTGGATGTGTGACCTCAATCCAACCAAGTCAAATTAAAGCCACTCTGGACCTCAAGCACCCCAAAACCTCTCACCCACAGAGCGACGTCGGACCTGGCCCCCCGCTAGGACATAAACCCCCACTCAGCGCTTAAGCAGAGCTAGACACATTGGAAAATGAGGCCCTAGCTCCTGCTCCACCGGGACACTTGCACTATGTTATAAGATAATTTGACCAGAAAATCATCAGCATCCTTTGTCGATTTCAGGCAGCTTTTCAACAGTATGACTAAGACCAAAGGTAAAACATCTAAAACCCAATCCAAAGGTACTTTATTAAATATGTTTGCATCCCAGTCACAAACGGATCCTCCCTCCCCCGCGGCATCCCGAAGCCCCTCAGAACCTGAAGCAGAAGAAGAAAGGGCATACTCCAGATGTGACAATAAAGATCACTCTAGCCTATTAGAACAGATGAAAAAAAATTTCAAAACCGAACTCTCCGCAGCAGTGCGTGACTTCTCTGACCAGATCCGAGATTTGGGGCAGAGGAACGAAGAACTAGAGTGGAAAACTGAGGACATAATTCACACCTTAGAAACAGATCGCAGTTACATAACAGAACTGGAGACCAAAATCGAACAACTAGAGGCCAAATATGAAGACTTGGAAAACACATCCCATCGCTCCAACATCAGGATCCGGGGTCTCCCAGAGTCATTCACAGCCCTAAAGGAAACGGCCACAAACCTTTTCTTAGCACTTCTACCTCAGATTGACCAAGCGTCTCTGAGAATTGATCGAATCCATAGGGCACTGGTCAAACCTCCAAATCCAGAAATGCCCAGGGACATTGTGCTCAAATTACACTACAGTGAAGTGAGAGACCAGCTCCTGACAGCAGCTAGAAACTTCTCCCCACTACCGGACATGACGTCTGCAGTTCAACTATATGCGGACATAGCCCCATCAACATTAGCGAAGCGGAGATCCTTCAGACCAATTACACAAGCCCTGATCTCGGCCAACATCAGGTATAAATGGGGATTCCCTTTCGCGCTCCTCTTTCAGAGCCAGGGCAGATCCTATGCTGTGAAGAATCTGGAGGAGGCCTACGAAGCCCTGGAAAGAGCTTAGAAACAAGTGGAGAGACCACAGGAGACCAGACAAGCTCGTCCCCGACCCAGACGCTCCTGGTTCACACCACACACATCACAGGCCAGATCCGGACCTCTAGACCGAAGCACGAGACACAGCAAACCCAATATACCCTGAACACAGAGTATAAATGGACTTAGATTGAGGCTTTCGGCTCGTCTCCCCATCCTCCCCTGTGGCTAGGCGTGAGGGAGGAAGGAGACATGGGGGAGGCCCGGGAGAGGAATAGGGGGGATTTGGGGAGGGATAATGTCTCAATTTCGAAGTTCTGATAGGATTACAAAACCGGAGGGGTGGGGGGATGCTCCCCGAGGTTAATTCCTGGGGGGATGCCCCCTCATGGGGGAAACGATAAAATGATCATGCTAAAGCGGTTAGCACATAGTGCGTAGTTCATCGGTGGCTTAATAGCTGCTGAGTTAATCGGAGATGGGAGGGTTTCCGATAGGAGACACCAACCCACTCTCTGACCCTAATGGTCCCAGGACCTTAGTTAACCTAAGGTTTATAGTTGGTGCGTCGCCCCCTTACACTAAAGAGGGGATGACCACATTGTTTGATAGTTTGTCAGTTAATTTTTCTGAATTGAGATCACAGGTCGTCATGTACAAAAGAGGTCGAACTGGAGGACAACAAGGATATGGACTGAGGGCTCCTGGAGAAAACACTTTAGCAAGCCTAGACCAGGCCAACAAATGGTATGTCTAATCTCACACAATGTGAGGGGATTTAATTCCCCGAGCAAAAGGAGAAAAGCCTATATGATGTACGATAAGCACAAAGCAGACATAATATGCATCCAGGAGACACATTTCTCCCACAATTCCGCCCCCAAATACTTCAGCCGCAACTACACCAGAAGCTTCACTTGCACAGCTAGAAAAAAACGTAGAGGGGTGCTGACACTATTGCACAACTCATTTCCTCTTCAGGAGATACAGTCAGTGACCAAGACTTAAGATACTGCCTTATATGGGGAACACTGCACGATCAAGCAACATTAATAATCAATATGTATGCCCCATCGAAAAACCCCTGGCCCACGATGAGAAAGGTAGCGAATCAACTATCACGATTCCCACAGTATAGAATATTGTGGGCGGGGGACTTTAATTTTCCTTTCCATGGGACACTCGATAGATCAAATGACACCCCAGATAGATTCTCGGCCAAGATGAGAGCAGAATGGGAAAACAAATTAACACTACACAGACTGGCTGACTGCTGGAGAGAGATCCGAGGAAAAGATAGAGGGTATACATTCTTCTCAGCATCCAGCCAGACATATTCAAGACTAGACTACGTATTGATCTCAACATCGCTCCTACCTCAACTTACAACCACTAGACACCACCCCTGCGCGTGGTCAGACCACGACTTAGTACTATGCGAGATAGAAGCGGAGAAAGCTATAAAAAACATTTTTAGATGGAGGCTGAACGAGGCTCTAGTGAAGGACCCAATCTGCTCGAATGAAATCTCGAGACAAATCACGGAATTCTTTGAGCTTAACAACGCGCCAGACGCGAAACCGCAGTGGGTCTGGCTTTCCCACAAAGCATACATCCGGGGCCAAATAATCCGACTTTCCTCAAAAAAAAAGGAGAAATCACAAGCCTGCCAAGCGCTGGAAAGAAGGTTATTCCTCCTGGAAAATCTCAACCAGCGTAACCCCACGCGAGCAACCGCTAAAGAAATTAGAGACACCAAAATGCAACTTAACACTATATTAGGTTCAATCGGTTTTTATTGGTTTTCAAAAAAGTATTATATAGACATTGCACAACATCGTTGATATCAGCATGTGACCGTATAAGTACAACAATCAACATATCTTGGTTTCATATTGCTTATGGCCTGAACTAGGTTGTACGGCTTAATCTCTTATGTATCGTGTCAGAAATTGAGAACTACGCAATGTAAGACTATAACAAATCATGAACAGAACTGGGGGGGGGGGGGGGGGAATAATGGGAGAGGTGAGGCGGGGGTTAAGGGAAAAATATCGGCCTCGCTTACCCGTTCCTGAAGGTTGTTATCAAACTTAACAACCTGTTTCCAGCCATTTTTTGAATTGGTCTGAGGCTCTCATCGCGATCCAAGGGCTCCAGAAATCGTGGGAGTACAATCGTTTCTGCTCGCACTCAGCCCCCTCTTCTTCATACCTCATAAGGAGGTTCAACTTCTCAGCCCATACTATTTTAGAAGGAGGGGTCGCGGATCTCCACAACCCAGGGACAGACATCCTTGTCGCCAATATCACCATCCTCAATAAGTCCGCCTTGACCTTGGCTATAGGTCCAGGGAGCATCAGGAGCAGGGACATTTCAGCTGTCAAGGACACCGCCGACCTAGTCATTTCGTTGTATGTTTCTATATTATACCACAGTTCTCTAACTGGGGGGCAGTCCCACCAAATGTGCGACATTGTCCCAGAGCCTTTCTGGCACCTCCAACAGGTTGGGGGTATTTGTTTATCGAGTTGATGCAGTCTCGATGGTGTCCAGTACCACCTGGATAGGACCTTATAGTTTTGCTCCTGGAGTCTACCAAATCTGGAACTTTTGTGGCATAGAAGGAATGCTCTCTGCCAATCTGCCCTTGTTGGGCTTCTGCCTAGTTCTGATTCCCACTGGGCTGTGTAACTGGGTGGTTCATCCTCCATCTCCTTTGTCAGCAGCAGCTTGTAAATAGTTGATATTCCGTGCTCGGTAGGAGCTGAGGACATGCACAGGTGTTCAAACGGCATCAACTGCTTACTGCCACACCCCTCAGGCGCCAGGGACCCCACAAACTCCCTAACTTGAAGGTATCTCAGCCAGGCTCCAGGGTGTGGGATGGAATTCCGTCAGGGACTTCCTTCCATTTTGGGTCAGTACATCTCTGACTCTCGGTATTGGATGACTAGGGAGGGATAGTATCGATATATTGCTTCTAGCTGCTGGGAATTGAGGGTTGGCCAGCAATGGTTTGAGGGGGCCCCGTACCGTTACAAGACCTAGCTTTGATGCGAATGTCCCCCAGATCTTGAGAATCCCCTTGACAAGGGGTGACAGGGAGGTAAGGTCTCCCAGGTATTGTCTTGGGATCCATGGGGCCCCCTGTATCGCCCTAGCGTCTGATTCATGTTCTATTTCTACCCACAGTTTTGTCGCCCTCCCTTGTAGTAATGTGAGGACGAAATTGGCTATACTTGCTTTAAAGTAAAGCGCGAAGTCTGGGAGCCCCAGCCCTCCCTCCTCCTTGACTCGGGTGAGCACTCTGTAGCTAAGCCTCGATCTACGCCCTGCCCATACAAAATTAATTATTAGGGAGCGGATATTGAGAAAGTATTGTCGTCCTAGGTGTATCGGCATAGTCTGACACAGATACAGGAACTTCGGAAGGGCGTCCATCTTTATGGAGTAATCCGCCCCGTCCACGAAACATACAGTGGGCTCCACCTGTTTAGGTCTGCCCTCAGCCTATCTGCATAGGGGAGGAAATTTAGTTCATATATCCGTGCCGGGTCCACCAATAATTGAACCACCAAGTATTTTATGGAGGAGTCTTTCCATTTGAAGGGGAAGGAAGCAGCGAGTGCCTCGGCTTCCTCCCGAGAGAGGGTTACATTAAGAATTTCCGATTTCTGGAGATTCACTTTAAAATTGCTGACCTGGCCATATCTTTCAAACTCCTTCATCACTACCGGTAACCCTACTCTAGGGTTTGACAGGAACAGGAGGAGGTCATCCGCAAATACTGCTAGCTTGTGTTCAGAGGGGCCCTCTGCCTGACTTCTAACCGATCCATTTTCGCTGATAGCATTGGCTAAGGATTCCATAGTGAGGGCGTATAGCAGGGGCGATAAAGGGCAACCCTGGCGTGTCCCATTCTTTATCATTATCACATCCGACAAGGCACCGTTTACTCGTATCCTTGCGGAGGGGCCGTTATACAATGCCATAATCCACTTTCTCATCCTTTGCCCCAATCCCAATCCCCTCCAAAAAGCTCCACCTGACCCTGTCAAACGCCTTTTCGGCATCTACTGCTAAGAGGCATAGTGGTTTGTCCGTCGATCTTGCGCGAGTGATCAAGGAGATGGCTTTGATGGTGTTATCTTGCGCTTCCCTGCCCGGGACAAATCCTACCTGATCTTTGTGTATTAAGTCGGGGATGTGTCTGCTGAGCCTGTTTGCTAGGAGTTTCGCCATCATTTTTATGTCCAAATTCAGCAAGGAAATAGGCCTATAGCTGGCATGAGGAGGGGTCTTTGCCTGGTTTTAGAATTATCACTATATGTGCTTGAAGGGCCAGTGGGGGTAGGGGACTTCCCCTGGAAATATCGTTGAAGACTTGAGTTAGGAAGGGGGATAGTTCTTCCGCGAAGAGCTTGAAAAACCTGGCTGAGAAGCCATCCAGGCCTGGGCTCTTCCCTATCTTTAGGTTTTTGATTATGTCGGTTATCTCCTCGCAGGTGAAGTCCGCCTCCATAGCCTCAGACTCTTCTGCTACCAGGGGGCCTGGTCCGTATCTATCTAGAAAGTCTCTCTCTTCACTTTGTTCCCCCTCTCCTGCCTGAGTGGGCCTATCTATGTCGTATAGTTTCTTATAGTATATGCGAAATTCCTCAAGGATGTCTTTAGTGGAGATCGCCGCCCCGCTCTTGGCCCTCTGGATTTTAGGAACATGTGTTTGAGGTGTTCTAGGGTGGAGGACTCGCGCAAGGCGGCGACCACATTTGTCCCCGGTCTCGTAAACTTCCCTCCGGATTCTATCTCTAAACGATAATGTCTTCTGATCTAGGATTGATATTATTTTTTGTGTATTATTTTTTTAAGTGTTGATAAGTCTGCCTGTAGTGTATCGCTTGGGGACCTTTTAGTTGCTATTTGTTGTGGTAAGTAGGTTCCCTAGTTCCTTTGCATGTTCTTTTTTTAGCCTGGCCCCTTGTGAGATTAGGGTGCCTCTCAGGACACATTTTAGCACTTCCCATTTAAGTGGGGTCGTTATTGTGGTCAATTAGAAAGTTATTTATGGTTGATTTGATCTCTTGCACACATGTGGGGTCTTTTAGGATATTATCGTTGAGTCTCCACCCTCGTGCCCAGGGGTCCCTAAGGGGGCCGTCCAGGTCTGCATATACTGGAGCATGGTTTCCAAATAAAAGGTTCGATTGTGCATGCCGGTTTAAAGTCTAGGAGAGCGTGGGAGATCCAAATATAATCAAGCCTGCCATAGCTATTGTGAGCTGCTGAGTGAAATGTGTAGTCCCTGGCGCCCGGATGAAGCAAGCGCCACAGATCTACCAGGTGCATGTTCCCCAGCTCCTTTACCAGGGCCCGTGTTGCCAAGCGGGAGACCGAGGACTTACCAGAAGACGAGTCTAATTCGGGGTCCATCGCCAGATTGAAGTCGCCTCCTAGAATAATAGCGGTTCCGTCCGCGAATTCCGATAGTTCCCTCATGGTACCTATTCCAAAGGCGATCTGTCCCTGGTTTGGGAAATATAAGTTAGCTATTGTGATTATCCTGCCCGCGACATCAGCTTTGATGAAGAGATATCTGCCCTCAGGATCACTCTTCGTGCCAAGGGGTTGAATATGCAGGGAGTTGTGAAAAGCAATGGATACTCCTCCTGTTTTACAGTTTGGATTAGAACTATGGAACCATGTGGGGTACACTCTCGTGGAGCAAGACGGGATTTCCCCAGTCTTAAAATGTGTTTCCTGAAGGAGGAGTACCTTTCTCCCTTTTTTCTGCATATGATACAGGATTTGCCCCCTTTTAGAGGGAATGTTCAACCTCTTGGCATTATAGGAGCACACCGTTAGGCTAGCCATAGGCCCAGATGTTATGCAGGTTTCTTATATGGCGTAAGCGAGGTCGTAATTGGGTAGGGGTGGGAGAGAGGGGGGTTGGATAGTGTCTGGGGAGGGCCTGGTGGGGAAGGGTACAAACCAAAAACATTAATTGGCCTTAGTTAGGCCTCTCAAGTCAAAATTACTAAAATAACTGGAATAAAATAAAATGGAATACGCTGTCCGTAAATGCAGCTTTGAGCTGCCTAGTCTAGGTGGAGGAGAGGGGAGACCGACAACAGAGGTCTGCCCCCGCCTTCACTGCCGAGCAAATGTATCTTTTACATTCTCCTGGGGAGAAAGAGGTAAGGTGGAGCGGAGAGAGGGAGGAAAAAGTTAGTGAGTGGGCGAAAGAGATAGACAGAACGAAGGGGGAGAGAGCGGAGAGAAGTAAGAGCAGAGAGGGAAGAGGGGGATGAAGAAGAGGGGGGGTGAGAGAGAATTTGCTTATCTGCAGTCTACAGTCATGTCCGCCGCAGGACCCTTAAATATCTTCGAGGTAAGAGGGAGTCAGAGTCAGAGTCACGATTTCAAGTTCGGGTAAGAGGGAGATGGCCCGCCAGGGTCTCCGTCCCGGATGGTCTTCGTAGAGATGCGAACCGGGATAAAGCAACTTGTTGTTTGTGTTACTCTGCAAGTCTTAGTCGGCGCCTTGATCATTTGGTATTCTGTTCTTGTTCCTTTTTCTTGGGGCGCCTACAGTTTTCCAGTCTGTTCTGGGTGGGGGAACCGGCATCCCTCTGATCTTGGGCCAGTCTGGAATTGCAATTTGTGGTAGTTCCAAAGTTCCAAGGAATTTAGGGAGCTCGCCCAGGTGTCTGAAGGTGGCAAGTTTCCCTCCTTTTTTGGCTTGTAGCTGTAAAGGGAATCCCCATCTAAACGGGATGTCTTTCTCTCTCAGGGCCGTCAGCAATGGCTTGAGGGCTCTGCAGAGCTGGAGGGTGCATTTGGATAAATCCGGGTATATGGCTACCGTGCGGCCCTTGAAATGTAAGTCCTCAATCGTACGTGAGCGTTGAAGAATTTGCTCTTTCTCTTTATAAAAATGGACCCGACATACCACGTCCCTGGGTTTAGTAGGGTCTAACTGTTTCGGGCCCAGGGCTCGGTGTACTCTGTCTAACTCCAGAAGTGTGTCTGGGGGTCTGTCCAGTAGATAATTAAATAGCTCTGTGACCCAGTCTTTCAGTTGTTTGTTGTCGATCTCTTCTGATAGATCTCTAATGCGGAGGTTGTTGCGTCTATGTCTATTTTCGATATCATCGATATGGTTTGTTAGCTCTACAATTTGGTGCGCTTGCATTTCCATGATATGCGTGTGTTCAGTTAGGGTGTTTTGGAACTTGTCTTGGGTTTCTTCCACTTCAACTACTCTCTGTCCTATACTTCTGATGTCTTCTTGTAATACGGCGATGTCTTGTTTATGTGCAGCATCCAGCGGCAACAACAGATCGTTCATTTCCCCTTTTGTGGGGATAGACCTCAGGTGTGCCCTCCAGTCCCATTCTTCATCGGTTGTCTGCAGGGTTTGGGTCGCCCGGGAATAGGAACTTGTTTTGTGTTAGGATTTCGAGTCACCGGTCTTGGCTCTTTCTGTCTAAGTTTGGAGGGGGAAGTGTCCTGGCCCTTTTCTGTGAGGGGTCTTGTTTCGCCGGGTGGTACTGGAGTATGGCGTGGCGTTTGCCCTCCTGATTCCCTGGGGGGTCTCTGCGGAAGGGGATTAGCAGCTTTGTTCACCCCTGTTGTGCCTGCTGTGGATGTACAGGGGTCCGGGGTCCCTTTCTTACTCCCCTGTTTCTTCGGGTATTGAGGGGTTATCTGAGGGTCCCCTTGTGGGTAACTGTATTCTGGGATGGCCTTTATGTGAGGCTCATTATGTCCCCTGTAGCTTTGGCTCTCCTTCTGGGAGGGGTGAGCCCCTGCAGCATGGGTAGGAGTATGAGGTGCAGCCTCTGTTTCTCTGCTGCCTGGCGCGCTCTCCCCCTCCCCCCTCCATCTTCCACGAGTCTGCCCTGTGGAGCTGGTTCAGTGCTGGGGACTGCTGCTGCCGGCGTCTCTTCCCCCTCTGGGCTGCCTGGTTCCCTGGGGTGCTCAGTGGGAGACCTTTCTGCAGCATCGCTCCGCGCTCCCTCCTCCCTCCCCCCTCTTACTTCTTTGGTCGGTCTGTGGGGCGCCATCTTGCCTCTCCCGCTCGGTGCGGGGCTCTCTTCAGGGGAGCGGAGGAAGCGCTCCATTCCGGGTCCAGATGTCTTCCGCGGGTGCTTGGGGGTCTCAGCCAGCCTCCTCTTCGTCATGCCAGGTCAGTGTCGGATCCGCGGCGGCACACTGGTCCGTTCTATCGGCGGGTCCGGCGGGAGCTCAGAGCAAACGTGGCTCACTGCATCGGCGGTTAACACTATATTATCAGGGAAAGTAGAACGGGCAATACAATGGACCAAATATAAATACTACAAATTCGCCAATAAACCAGATAAAATGTTAGCAGCGAAACTACGAGACACGCAAAGACTCAATACGGTATTGTCGAGGGTTAATTTGTTCAAACAGACTGGTCAGTTATGTTGTCGGTTCCAAATTGACCTAAGCAGGAGGAGCGCTCTTTTGAGAGTCAAAGTACTGACCATACACGGTATATGGTGAAGTAATGAACTCTATTTTATTGTCTGTATCTTTTGGCTTTTATAGCCAGCCCCTCTCGCAGGACGGGACGTGTGGCTAAACAGGGAATAACCTCGTGATTTCCATACATCTTAAACTCATGACTTCTATATCTGACAATAAACTTATGACATTTAGGCTTGATATATGACTTTTAAGAAATAGCTGATTTCACATGACTTTCAGACAACATATTAATTTTTAAAGAACTGATGACTCTCTGTGGTCAAGCCATCTGCTATGGTGAACTTCCTGATTCCATTTCGGTCAGACGTTTGGCCTATTACTCAATAGTCACGAGTCCTTCAGAGCAGAATAGAATATTTGCAGTATTCAACCTTATTGATTCAAATAGATTATTAAGCAAAATATATTAACTCCTTCAGCCCCTCTTGGCCCCTATCATTCCCCCATTTTGGACATCAGGAAGTCACACACAGGAATGACAATTATGGGGAATTTTGAGGCTGAGTTGATCCAGAGGAAGGCGAAAACCCTTTTAGGAAAAAGCCAATTATCCTTGTATAAAAAGGGAAAAATTCCTTCCTGACCCCAAATATGGCGATCGGAACAAGTCCCAAGATCACAGCCGACATCTGACTTTTTAAAATGTATTATTGTTTTCATGAATCTAAACAAATCTCTTATCATTTATGTGAAACATAAAGTGTATGTTTGACCGCATCACAATGGAACAATATTCATATACATTAAGAAAGGTATTCTCCTGGAAAACATTGCTCTCCTCTACATCACTATCATTATGCACTATTGAATATATATCGCGAAGTGTCTTTACTGGGGTGGGGATCAGTAAGCAAGTCCGTAAAATATCTTCCCCACTCCGAAGGTTGGGCATGCACATATGGGAAATGTTCAGTACGTCCTTTGCAAAGTATTCCCACATGTTGGGGTGTCCTTCCGCCCAAACAGTCCATCTTCTTCTTACATCGACAGTTGATGAGGAATTGTCCCGAAAAGAGAGTAGTCCAAGAAAACAAAGGGTAAATAATACACCTATCCAGACTATCAATGCTGGTGTCCAGGTTGCCATCCTCCTCCCCCACCCTGGGTTGGGCTTACTCTCCACCCCCCTCGTGGTGCTGAGGCGTTGGAACTTTCTTGCAGTGTGAGGCATGGATCCAAGTGGGTTTGCCTTCTAGCTTGACCGAGGTGGGAGTGGTTAACAGCACTTGGTATGGTCCGTCAAAGCGAGGTTCCAAAGTCTTTCTGACGTGTCTCTTTACCACCACCCAATCTCCGGGATTCAGAGAGTGGGATCCTTCCAAACTATCAGGGTCTGAAATAGAAGAGAAGACTAGGTCGTGCGTTATTTTTAGCTTTTGGCATAAGTCCTGCACAAAGGAAGTAACGTTATCATGACCCAGGGATAGAGCTTGGGGGTGATACAGTCCTAACCTGGGCACGGAGCCAAAGAGAATCTCATAAGGAGACAGTCCTGTTTTCCTATTTGGCGTGGTTCGTACTGAGTAGAGGGCCAGAGGTAGGCACTCGGGCCAAGGTTTTCCTGTTTCAACCATGGCTTTCTGTATCTTAAGTTTGAGGGTGCCATTGAGCCTTTCTACTTTTCCGGAGCTCTGCGGATGATAGGGGGTGTGAAAGGCCTGTTCTACTCCTAAGGCGGACATGACTTCCTTCATCACCTCACCAGTGAAGTGAGTACCACGGTCGCTCTCAATGGTCTCTGGTACCCCAAATCTGCACACTAACTCTGACACAAGTTTCTTTGCAGTGGCCTGGGCAGTGGCCTTCGTGACCGGGTAGGCCTCAGCCCACCCAGAAAAGAGGTCAATGCATACCAGGACATACTCATACCTTCCTGATCTGGGCAGCTGGATGTAATCTATCTGTAGTCTCTGGAAGGGGTACAAAGGTCGCGGAGTGCACTTCCGAGGGGTCTTTACTACTTGACCGGGGTTGTGTAGTGCACAGATTTCACAAGCCTTGACGTATGCCTTTGCCATCCTGTCAAATCCCGGAGCGTACCACATTTTCTCCACCAGGGCTACCATGGCATTACGAGAAGCGTGCACCTTTCCATGAGCCAAAAGGGCCATACTAGGATAGGCAGCCGCAGGTAAACACATACGGGAACCCATCATCCAACCTTCATTTCCTTTTACTGCCCCTGCACTTGCCCAGTGCTCCTGCTCTTGCCCTGAGGGGAGTAGGTCCACCTCCTTCTGTAGTGGGACAGAGAGGGTCTGGTCCTCGGCAGGGGGATCAGGATCCTCCTCCGCTGGGCAGGACCTGGTCTGAACTCTGCACACGGGTGCCCTCCAGTCCAGCAGGGCTGCAGCCTTAGCTGCTCCGTCTGCCTTCTCGTTGCCTCTGCTTTCCAAGGAGTCCCCTTGGGTGTGTGCCTTTACCTTTATTATGGCTACCTGCTTCGGGAGCATGATAGCTGACATTAAACTACTTACTGCCTCACCATTCTTTATCGGTCTGCCTTGAGCTGTTAGGAAGCTCCGTGCGCGCCAAATCGGCCCATAGTCATGCGCAACGCCAAACGCGTACCTGGAGTCCGTGTAGATATTAGCAGTGACTCCCCGGGCTAACTTGCAGGCCTCGGTCAGAGCGCACAGCTCCGCTTCCTGTGCTGACATATGTGGGGGCATGGCGCGGCCTATCAGTACTTCATTCATTGATACTACAGCAAACCCTGTCACAAATCTGCCCATCTCATTCTGGTATCGTGATCCATCCACAAACATTTCAAGGTGGGGGTTCAGGAGAGGCTTATCTGTGACATGAGCAAATCCAGCTGTCTCCTGCTCCATCAGAGCAGCACAGTCATGCTGGTGCTCGGTGTCAAAAGCTTCCTCTTCGCCTAGGGAATTGACAAAAAGTTGATCCCCTGTGCTTACTCCCCCTTTTGAATCAGTGTCACCTAATGGCAGTAAGGTGGCCGGATTCAAAGTTGTGCAACGTTGAAATGAGACATTGGATGAAGAGTGTACTGCAAGTTCCATTTTGACCTGTCTAGCAAGAGAAAGATGTCTACGGCTCACCTGTGTCAGAATTCCATGTACGTCATGGGGCGTGAGGACCACAAGAGGGTAGTCTAGGACCACCTCAGAAGCTTTCTCAAGTAGTGCTTGTACAGCCAGAACTGCTCTTACACAGGAGGGTGAACCCCTGGCTACTGCATCAAGATGTGCACTGTAGTATGCTACAGGGCGCTTTTTGTCACCATACTCTTGTGTGAGGACGGCAGTAGCATGTCCCGCCATCTCAGTCACGAACATCTGGAAGGGTTTATCATAGTCTGGCAGACCCAGTGCTGGAGCACTGGTAATCTGTATTTTCAGCTGATGGAAAGCTGACTCGGCTTCCGGAGACAAAGCAAATGGCTTAGAACTCAGGCAGTCGTACAGAGGCTGCATGGTCATGGAGGCAGAGCGAATCCACGGCCGACAATATGAAACTAACCCCAGAAATGTCCGCAACTGAGCATGGGAGGTAGGGAGTGGCATGTCCTCCACCACCTTGGTACGTTCTGGCGTGAGGTGTTTTGTACCAGGACCTAGGCAGTGACCAAGAAACACAACATGAGATTTGCAAAACTGTAATTTGTCTTTACTGGCTTTACACCCGCTGTCTGCAAGAAAACAAAGGAGGCTGAGTGAGGCCGCAACGCAGGTGGGTCTGTCCGGTGCACAGAGTAGGAGATCATCAACATACTGAAGCAGGGCCACACCTGGTGGGACCGTCCATGCATCAAGTACAAGCCTCATACATCGGGTGAATTGATTTGGGCTGTTTTGTGCCCCTTGTGGTAGGACAGTCCAACAGTACTGTTTTCCTCGGAATGTGAAGGCAAACAGGTACTGGCAATCGGGGTGGAGCGGGACGGACATAAATGCATTGGCGAGATCGATCAGAGTGTACCAACAGGTTCCGGATGGTATGGTGGACAACAGAGTGTAAGGGTTGGGGACCAAAGGTGTTTCTAGGATGGTCACCTTATTGATTTCTCTTAGATCGTGAACCATCCGGTAGGTATCAGGTTCGCCTTTCTTCCCTTTCTTTTTAACCGGGAAGAGTGGCGTGTTAGCGGGTGAGACGCAAGGTTTTAAAGCATTCAAGGCACATAACTCTGTAATAGTGGAGGCTATTGCGTCTTCCTGTGCCATGGCTAGGGGATATTGGCGGATCATGGGGGCTTTTTCCCCATCTTTGAGATATACCATGACTGGGGGTACGTGGAGATGGCCCAAGTCTGTCTTCCCTTTTGCCCATAGGGTCTCTGGCACTGCTGAGAGAACCTGTGTATCTTCTGGGGTCAACACATATACAGTACAAGAAGGAGGCGGAGTGACCAAGTCTGCTGCCATGAGACAGAATACTTGGTGGTCGGCCGCAGAGGTACTGACATGAGCCTCACCGGAAGGATGGAGCTGAATACAGCACCCCAGGGGTCCCATCACATCGGTTCCCATGATGCAATCCCCAGCGGGTGACACCAGGAAGCGAGTGAGGACTCGTGACCCTTGAAAGGAGACTTCTATGGGCTCGGTCTCACGCATGGGTGTTGGTTCACCGGACACTCCAACGGCTATGGCTATGGAGTCTGAGAGGGGAATACTAAGGTCATTGACTTGTGAGGTACTGACACATGATTTAGTAGCCCCTGTGTCAATTAAAAAGGGCACCTCCTTCCCCTGGATTTTTAGAGGCTGAAAAATTTGTGGCCCACGTGCGTCAGTAACTATAAGGGACACGGGGGAAGGAGTGCCAGACCTTCATTGGTAATTGGTATACCCGTTATTTCCCTGTGGGCGGGATGATGTGGTATTGGCCGTACTTCCCTGTTGCCCCCTTTCGTCTGACGTGTTCTGTCTAGGGCGTTTAGGGGCTCTACAATTACGGGCCAAGTGTCCAGTCTTCCCGCAGTTATAACACTTACGGGTCTCCCGCCTGGGGTCGTTAAGTCGGACTGTGTCCCCCTCCATGGTGTAATGTTTAATCATAACACACTTTGCGTGGTCTTCTGTATCCATGACAAATCCTACAGCTTTCTTATATAGATCACGCGGTCTGGCCTGTCGCCAATCGGGGGTACATGCTTTAACGCGTTCAGACAGGCGCTTATCTATTCCTTGCATAAAGGCTTCACAAAAAGCAGCATTACGTATTGCTTTTGGACAATCATATAAACCCAGATCTCTGCCAACTTCCTCTAAACGGCCAAAGTAACATTCAATAGACTCGCCCTTGTTCTGTCTACACTGGGTTAGGGCTGTACGTCTCTCTTGGGCTTTATCCTTAAACCAGGTTTTAACCTTGTCCACATATTGAGTACCACTAGGTAATGTCTGGGGGTCATCTGGGCGATCTTCAAGACCACAAAATTGAGCAATACTATTGTAAAGGCCCAGAGGACATTTTACATTCATAAGACATTCCATATCTGTCCAAGTGGCAGAGTAGTTTTTCTGTATGACTTCCAACTTTCTATGGAAAGCTGCTGGCTCTGTCTGGGGATCGGGCAGTTGCTGACACAGTGCCATCTGGTCTGTGGCGCTCCAGGGTCGCCATGTAGTGACTGTAGACCCGGGAGTTGGTCTATGTGCGTCCGTAGGTCTGTCATTAGAAGACGATGGTCTGTCAGTGTCCTCTTGTCTGACCGTGCCCAATGGTGGACTCGGTCTGTTTGGTTCTCTATAATGGGTAGTGGAGGTTGTAACTGGGAATAAGGGAATCGGTTGTCTACACTGATCCCTGGGACGTGGAGTCCCACATACTGTACAGAGTTCTTTAAAACAGGCATTCTGTTGACCACAACGTGGACAATCCCAAGCCGGACCTCTATTTACTTCAGGGCCCGGGGATCCTGATTGAGGGCTGTATGGAGGTGTATCCATCTGGGCAGTAGCCTGTGGATACGTAGGAGGCAAGGGTGGCAAATTGGGATACAGAGAATTAAAGGGATTATTAGGAGACATTGGTGGAACGGCCGGGACGACAGGAGAGACTAATGGAACCGTAGGGGTTTCCATGGGAACGTCTATTGGTGGCCGGGGCATAGGACAATAAACTAAAATGCCCTCGCCTCGGGATTCGGAGTCCCAGTGATCGTCTTCTGCTGTTTTAGAGCAGTCCAGAATAGCCTTCATGCCTTTTTCCAAACCCTTATTTCTTATTTCCTTTCTATGCTTATCCTCATATTGTGACCAAAATTCATAATTGAATGTTCCCGCCTTCTTAAGGCCTATACGTTTGTAAACTTTATAGGCTTGTCTGCAAATGTCCTCCCCTTCTCTATCTTTAATTATCTCAATAGGAGTCTGATATATCTTAGATTGTTCAGACCCCATCTTGACCACTTCCGACTATTCTTCACTAAGTATACAGGACGTACATTTCACACAGTAAACTAAGATAATCACTGAGACTATCTGGGAACACACAGTTCCCTGTCCCGGAATAGATTTACAGAACTAAAACGTGGTCAACTTCAAACACTAGGATTCAGGGGAGACCAGACTTCGCCTCTTAGGGAACTTTTAGTAATATTATAACAGATCCAGAGTAAGAATATGACTGCCAGAAATGAGACTATAACAATAACAATTATTTCAATCTCCAATACAGACAACATGACTCTTTAAGTCCCAATGAGTGAGTTCTTCCGTCTAGGACAGTTAAATGAACTTATTCACTCTAAAATATGGACGGGGCAGAAAATATAGGAAACAGGCAACAACATACCTCTAGTCCGTTAGAGACACAGATCAAAAGAATCCAGACTGTATAATAGTAAGATAAGCTCTTACCTGTACACCGGTGTTTTAGTCTGGGGTCTCCGAATCCAGTATCCACGTCAACGGGCCAGGAGTTTGTTTCAGTCTACTGGTTGCGATGTCCCGTAAAGGTAAGCCCCGCCCCACGTTGGGCGCCAAGAACTGTCGAGGGTTAATTTGTTCAAACAGACTGGTCAGTTATGTTGTCGGTTCCAAATTGACCTAAGCAGGAGGAGCGCTCTTTTGAGAGTCAAAGTACTGACCATACACGGTATATGGTGAAGTAATGAACTCTATTTTATTGTCTGTATCTTTTGGCTTTTATAGCCAGCCCCTCTCGCAGGACGGGACGTGTGGCTAAACAGGGAATAACCTCGTGATTTCCATACATCTTAAACTCATGACTTCTATATCTGACAATAAACTTATGACATTTAGGCTTGATATATGACTTTTAAGAAATAGCTGATTTCACATGACTTTCAGACAACATATTAATTTTTAAAGAACTGATGACTCTCTGTGGTCAAGCCATCTGCTATGGTGAACTTCCTGATTCCATTTCGGTCAGACGTTTGGCCTATTACTCAATAGTCACGAGTCCTTCAGAGCAGAATAGAATATTTGCAGTATTCAACCTTATTGATTCAAATAGATTATTAAGCAAAATATATTAACTCCTTCAGCCCCTCTTGGCCCCTATCAGTATAAAAATTATACACCCCCCACAACACTACAACAACCAACCCGAATAAAATATATGATGCATTTGCTAGCTTCTACACCTCCCTGTACAGGGAACACAAAGGGGGAGGAGTAGGCCCAATGAATGAATTTCTAACTTCCCTACCAATACCCACCATCTAACAAGAGCAAAGGGAGTCATTAACCCCTTAACGACTGCCCCATCGGGAAACTATGTCCTCAAAAAGTGGGCTTTAATCCTAGAGGACGTAGTTTTATGCGTCCTCTTAGGATTAATGCCCACTTGCCTGAGGACTGGACAGTTCCATGCTGTCAGTACCCGCAGCTAGCCGACAGCATGGAGCTGTCATCCCAGGATGCGGGCAGTTCCCCCCGGCATTGCGATCGGCGCTATCCAATGGATAGCGCCGATCGCAAAAAAGTAGATAAAACAGTGTAAAAAAGTAGTAATTCAGCTGCCCAGATGGATCGGATCCATCAGGGCAGCTGAAAATACTCACCCGGCTAGTCCACGATGTCCCCTGAAGATCGGGTCCTCCCGAACCCGCCGCCGGCCTTCTGCGCATGCGCGCCAGACGATTATGTCAGGCGCATGCGCAGGAGCCCGGGAGCCCCCGGCAAATTTGAAATCTACTGGCTCCCGGCTCCTGAAGGTAGCTGGGAACCAGGAGGTGTTACCGCTGTGAGCGGTCCCCGGGCAAGCGATCACCGCTATCCATTGGATAGCGGCGATCGCGAAAAAGTTAAAAAAAGTTTTTAAAAAAGTCAGTTTCACCTCCAATCATGGATCGGATCCATGAGGGGAGGTGAAAATACTCACCTAAGTCGTCCCCGATGTCCCGGGACCCGAAGTCCCCATCTGCGCTTGAGCTCGAGCCCCGGGAAATTTAAAATCCCTCTGCTCCTGGCTGCCATGTGTAGCGAGGAGCAGAGAGATTATAAGTAAAAAAAAAGTGTAAAAAGTAAAAAAAAAAAAGTGTAAAAGATGAAATGACGTACCTAAGGCCCGCGGATTTATCCACGGACCTTACCCCAGCTTCTGCGCACGCGGCCGTCACAAAAATGGCAATCGCATGCGCAAAAGCTGTGGGTTGCCAGGATAATTTAAAATCTCCCTGCTCCTGGCTGCAAAACTTAGCCGAGAGCTTGGAGATTTCACAGGGGGCCGCGGTGAGCGGTTCCTGATCACGTGTTCGCCGTTATCCAATTGATAATGGCGATCACGTAAAAGTAAAAAAAAGGTGAAGGTTCATCTCCCCTCACCAATGCGATCGGTGAGAGGAGATGAAACTTTTTATCGGAGGCCGTATTTGCACCCCAACGCGATCTTCCTCCGTGAACTTTCCCGGATTCTGCGCATGCGACCGCCGGCAAAACACCGGACACATGCGCAGGAGACAGGGAGGCCAGGAAATTTATAAACTCCTTGCTCCCAGTGACCAACGGTCGCCAAGAGCCTGGAGCCGTGACGGGTGGCCTCGTTGAGCGGTCCCCGGTCACGTGAAAAAAAGGTAGCGATCTACCTTTGGCCGGCCTCACATGACCGGATAGGAATTACGGATTCCGCATGCGTCTGATCCTCGGTAATGCGCAGATCAATCGCATTGGATTACACAATTCCGCTCACATTAGTGGGTCAGAATTGCGTAATCCATTTGCAGAAAAGAGAACGCAGCAGGTTCTATTTTACTGCGGATATCCGCAACATACAGCCCATTGTGCTCCATGGTCGCGGATATACCCGCAGCCCATACACAACTACCTTGCATACGGGCTGCGGGTACCCGTGTCTTCGCTAAGCGACGGTGCAGGAAAATGCAAAAAAAAAAAAAGTACTGCGCATGACCGCCTGTGTGAGTAGGCAGTTATGCGCAGTACATTACGCTGCCATACGCAGGGTCACGGCCGGCTCACAGCTGGGATCCGCTGCGGGCCTCCGCAAGCGGATTCCACCTACGGCTGCGTGAGCCCGGCGTTATTCAGACCGCTACCTGTAATACGCAATATACAAGAAGCCCCGGGAACTTTCGCCTTCCTGCAGTTCCAGGAGCACCTTGTTGAGCATCTTCTGTGCGAGACCGCCGCACCTCATCAAGCTTACGGAGACTCGCAGTGCGCCATTTTTTACACCCCATACCCGCTACTGAGGTCACGAAATACCCCCAAAAAGCATGAGAGGAGGGGGATACACGGTTTTATTGCCCCATGTACCCATCCCAACCAGCCTCCGTAATTACCCCTGTCTTCGGAAATACCACACAGTTCACATTATTACTTTTATCTAAGATTTGGGGAATGCCGAAAAGGGCGCGGAGGGGGGGGGGGGATATTTTTAGGGAGTCAATTTTTATTCCGTACAAATGAACAATAGGGCCTGAGATTTATTCAGTTGTGCCCTGCAATCCAATGGGTGTTCCCTGCATTACAGGCCTTGCCATGTGTCCTTTAAGTAGATTAGGGCCACAAGGGGTATGATTTTGAACACGGGAAAAACGGGGGGATCCATTTTGGGGTGAAGGTCTGCATTCCTATGTACACTGTACAAAAAAAACTGTTTTTAAATTGACAAAATTGCCAAAAAAATGAAAAACGTTATTTTTTCCTTCTGCTCTGCTTAGATTCATTCAAATACCGTGGGGTCAAAATACGCAGTACACCACTAGATAAATTCGTTAAGGGGTCTAGTTTTTAAAATGGGGTCATTTGTGGGGGTTCTTTATCGTTTTAGACGCTCAGTGGCTCTATTAGTGGGCAATGCGGCCTGGAATTTATTCAGTTGTGCCCTGCAATCCAACGGGTGTTCCTTCCATTATAGGCCTAGCCATGTGTCCTTTAAGTAGATTAGGGCCACAAGGGGTATGGTTCTGAACACGGGACAAACAGGGGTATCCATTTTGGGGTGAAAGTCTTCATTCCTATGTGTGCTGTACAAAAAAAACCTGTTTTTAAATTGATACAACTGCCAAAAAAATGAAAATTGTAATTTATTTCCTACTGCTTTGCTTAGATTTATTCAAAAATTGTATGGTAAAAATACACAGTACACCCCTAGATGAATTCGTTAAGGGGTCTAGTTTTCAAAATGGGGTCATTTGTGGGGGTTCTCTGTCGTTTTGGCCGCTCAAGGGCTCTACAAGTGGGCAATGGGGCCTAAATCACCTTCATGCTAAATTTCTGTTCTGAAAGCCGACTACTCCTTTCATTTTGGGCCCGTTGTAAATCCACACATAAGATTAGGGCCACAATGGGTATGTCTCTGAACATGGGACAAACAGGGGTATCCATTTTAGGGTGCAAGTCTTCATTCATGTGTGTGCTGTACAAAAAAAGCAGTTTTAAAAACGACAGAATTGCCAAAAAACAAAAATCACATTTTTTATCTTTTGCTTTGCTTGAATTCATTCAAAAAGTGTGGGGTCAAAATGGGCAGTACACCCCTAGATAAATTCGTTAAGGGGTCTAGTTTTCAAAATGGGGTCACTTGTGGGGGTTCTCTTTGGTTTTGGCTGCTCAAGAGCTCTACAAATGTGCTATGGGGCCTAAAACGCCTTCAAGGAAAATTTATATTCTAAAAACCACCGACTACTCCTTTCATTTTGGGCCCGTTGTGCATCCACACATAGGATTAGGGCCACAATGGGCATGTCTCTGAACACGGGACAAACAGGGGTATCCATTTTGGGGTGCAAGTCTTTATTCATGTGTGTGCTGTACAAAAAAAGCAGTTTTTAAAACGACAGAATTGCCAAAAAAGCGAAAATCACATTTTTTTTCCTTTTGCTTTGCGTGAATTCATTCAAAAACTGTGGTGTCAAAATGGGCAGTACACCCCTAGATAAATTCGTTAAGGAGTCTAGTTTTCAAAATGGGGTCACTTGTGGGGGTTCTCTTTGGTTTTGGCCGCTCAAGAACTCTACAAAAGTGCTATGGGGCCTAAATTGCCTTCAAGCAAAATCTATGTTCTGAAAGACACCGACTACTCCTTTCATTTTGGGTCCCGTTGTGCATCCAGACATAAGATTAGGGCCACAATGGGTATGTTTCTGAACACGGGAGAAACGGGGGTATCCATTTTGGGGTGTAAATCCTCATTTTCATGGGCACTATAGTAAAAAAATATGTCTTTAAAATGACATATTTGCAAAAATATGAAATTTTATTTTTTCTCCTCATGACACCCCTCAGTGAATACATTAAGGGGTGTAGTTTTTAAAATGGGGTCATTTGGGGGGGGGGGTATCTATTATTCTGACACTCATAAGCCTTTGCAAACTTCGCTTGGTGCAGGAAAACAAAGTGTTCCTCAAAATGCTGAAAAGTAATGTTAAATTTGTACATCCTATAAATGGTTAAAAAAAACACAAACGTTTTTCAAGTGTGCATTCAGAATAAAGTAAACAGAGGGAAATATATATCTTATCAAAAATTTGTACAGTATGTTTGGACATATTTGAGATATTACAGTTGAAAATGTGAAAAAATGACAATTTTTTCAAAATTTTTCCAATATTGGTACTTTTAATAAATATGCACAAATTATATCGGTCTCTTTTTACAACCAAAATTAAGTACAACATGTGGCAAAAAAACAGTGTCAGAATCATTTGGATATGTAAAGCCTTTACGGAGTTATGCTACGTTGAACAACGCATGTCAGATTTCCAAAATTTGGCTCCGTCACAAAGGCGCAAACAGGCTTCGTCACTAAGGAGTTAAACACCGCTATCACCGATGAAGAAATATCAGAGGCAATAGATAACTTCAACCTCACGGCCATATACTACAGGAAATATAAAGACCCACTAATCGGACCCTTAAGAGAATTGTACCAAACGTTGATGGAAGGAAAAACCCCACCAAGGGAGTTCTTAAATTCAAATCTGATAGTAATACCCAAAGCAAATAAGGACCCGTTATCCCCAAAGAACTATAGACCAATATCACTCCTAAATATAGATTATAAAATATTCACCAGCATTCTAGCAAAACGAGTGAACTATCTACTTCCAAAATTAATTCATAAGGACCAAGTGGGGTTCATCCCACAGAGACAAGCGCCAGACAATATCAGAAAAGTATTAAACATTTTAGATCAAGCACAAAAGAATAAAAATCTGTTAACTCTCCTTGCGTTAGATATTGGCGTGGGATTACTTATTTGCAATATTAGGACACTTGGGTTTTGAAGGGGAATTCATACTGGCGCTAAAATCACTGTACTCCTCACCTTCTACCCTATTAAAACTCCCAACCACTGGAGAAACACCAATCCCAATAAAGTGGGGTACCCGACAGGGGTGTCCACTTTCTCCAGCGCTCTTTGCGCTGGTGATGGAACCCTTGGCGATAGCCATAAGAAACAACCCGAATATAAAAGGAGTCACCATTGGAAAAGAAGAGTATAAACTAAGTCTGTTTGCAGATGATCTACTGCTCACAGTCACCCAACCACTAACATCACTGCCAAATCTAATGCACCTATTGGAAAAATGGGCGACACTGACGGGACTTAAAGTTAATGCAGACAAAAGTGACATAGCCTACATAAACACGTCACTCCCTATGACAAAATTAATAGATCTTAACTTTGGCTTCCAGCAACAACCACACTACATCCCATACCTGGGAATCAATCTGACCACCTCACTAACCACACTATACAAATGGAACTACCCACCCCTGATAAAAAAAACTAGCCGCTGAGCTAAAAAAGTGGGACGATCCAATGCTCTCTTGGGTAGGAAGGATACATGTGGTGAAAATGAACCTCTTGCCTCGAATATTATACCTTTTCCGAACTCTACCCATCCCTATCCCTTACAACTTTCAGAAACTCATCTTCAAATTCATATGGGCTAATAAGCGAGCAAAAATAAAAAACGGTATCATGTACCTTCATAAAAAACAGGGAGGTCTCTCGGTCCCCAACCTAAAGAAGTACTACACAGCAGTGAGAATAGCGCAATGGGCTGAGACCATGGGGGGAGTGAGGGCACCTCTCTGGGTCAAACTCAAGGCCACTAAAACCGCACCACACACATTTACGGAATTGATTTGGTCCAATGGCCCATTGAAGGAGAATCTTTTGGACAGAAGCCCTCTCACATACCACTCAATGCGCATCTGGAAAGAATCTAGATACAAATATAAACTGTCAGCAAATCCTTTAGACTGCTACCTATTATACCAAATGAGAGATTCCCCCCAAGTAAAGATCTGATGCATTTCCAATGGTGGAAAATGAATGAAATCACAAATCTGCATCATTTGATAGAGTACTTGAAACTGTTGAACATAAACCAATTCAAAGCAAAATTTAACCCTCCCCCATTGGAGAACTATAGAACCATTCAAGTATACCACTTCCTAGACTCACTCAAACTTCCACGAACTCTCCCAGACACAACTATGTACGAGAGAATATGCATGAGAGATCCTATGAAAAAGGGCTCACTATCCCTGATATATAACATAATGAACAGTCCGGGGAGTGAAGGGAGACTCCCATACATGGAAAAATGGGAAAAGGATCTAAATATAAATATGTCAACAGACAGATGGAGACAATGCTGCGAGACCATATCAAAGGGGAGCCACCAGGTGACTTTGATGGAGACATCCCTAAAGATCCTTCACCGAACCCACCTGGTGCCAAAAAGACTACACCAAATTTATAGATCAACCTCACCCCTCTGTTTCAGGGGTTGTGCAGAGGAAGGCACCCAGGTCCATATATGGTGGACCTGCCCAGTGGTAGCAGGGCTCTGGACACAAGTCCACAGGCTCCTGCAGAAAATGTTTATAGGCCCCTTGCAAAAATCTCCAGCAGTGTTCCTCTTGGGAGACCGCCAACAGGGGTCTGGTACTGTGCTCACAGGCTAATCCAGGCTGTGTGTATGGCAGCAAGGATCCACGTTGCATCTAGATGGAAGCAACGGATTCTTTCATTTCAAGAAGTATTGGATAGAATCTCGCGGATTGCGATGTACGAGAAACTGCATGCAATGGGATCTGACTCAATAGAAAAATTCGGGGAGGATAGCCCTGATAGACATACCAGGATATAGACATGTCCTCCAGTCGACCTAAAAATGACTCAATAGAGCACCAAGAGTTGCAGCAAATCAAATAAGACAGAAAGACGACCACCTGGGATCTCTGTTAAAGTGTTAAAGTTTTATTGTTTGAACGTTAAAGTTAAATACAATAAACATGTTGCATTTTGCATAAAATAAATAAAAAATGGAGAGAATAAAATAGATGAATACAAGAAAATAAGTACAAGTAAGATAAATGTATATTCATTTTCACGAACAAAATGGCTGTTAATTGATATAGTGTGCCCCCTGCGAGGGGATATTCAATTTTTATGACAAGAAAAGATATACTTACCTTGTTTTGACTCTTTAATAAACAACATTTGAAACCAAAAAGGCCACTTTAATTGACAGATTTCTAAAAGATATAGACTCAATTGGTTCAAATGAATGTTGGCATAAGCTATACAGAACTAAATTAAGGTCCCAGGCCAGAATGGACTTCCTGATGAAAGGTTTAACCCTTTCCAATCCAATTTGTATCCTGGTTTTCCTAGGGGGCTTACTCTTTTCTGCCGTTATACAGCGGCGCTATCTGCTGGCTAAAGCCAGTACTGCATGTGCTGACACGTTGGATAGGCTCCGACAGCAGAGAAGCTGGGAATATACTGTAAGAGAACCCCGACAGACCTCTTCCAACATCGGAGCTGTACAGCCTTAAATCATAATGTCTTAAGACATCAGAGAGTGGATTGGAAAGGGTTAAGGCTGTTGGCACCCTGCAAAAATCTACATATCCATTTATTTGTACTCAACTGGCAATCAAGCTGCGACTCTTAGAGTTCTGGGACTAAGACCCATGTCCAGGCCGTCCTGCAAAAATTCTAAAATTTTTGCCAAGTCAGGTTTATCTGTGTCAGGAATATGAGGTCTATACCACTGGAAAAATTTTTCCTGACTTTAGAAAAAAAATTTTGAAGTGGATATTTTGCGACTTTTTAGGAGCATTTCTATTACCTTGTCTGGCAATCCCCGCTTCCTCAGCCTACGGCGCTCAGGAGCCAAGCCGTCAACTTCAGCTGGTGAATCTCCTGACAGAAAACTGGACCTTGAGACAGAAGGTCCTGCCTCAGGGAAAGTCCAATTGGAGCATCTATGAGCAGGGATTTTAACAGCAGGTATCAGGGCCTTTTTGGCCATGCGGTGCTATCAGAATAACCTTGGTTTGACTGTTGCCAATTTTTTTTCAGGACTCAAGCTATCAGAGGAAGAGGGGGGAAAGGTGTAAGCCAGTTCCATCTCCCACTTCTGGGACAGAGCGCCTAGTGCCAATGGCCTGTCCCTGGTGTTTAGGGAAGAGAATTTCCGGCACTTTGCATTGTTTTTGTCTGCAAACAAGTTCACTTGCGGGGAGCCCCACCGGCCTGTTAGAGATCGGAATACGTCCATATTCAGCGACCAATTTCCTGGATTTATGTCCTCCCGATTTAGATAATCCGCGACCATACTCGGGGAGCCTTTTAAATGCACCGCTGACAGAGATCTTATATTCTCTTCTGCCCAAGCAAATATCCTTTTCGACAGACGTTGCAGGTGAGGGTGCCGGGTTCCGCCCTGGTGGCGAATGAAAGAGACTGACGTTATATTATTGGATAGAATTTTGACATGTTTTCCCTGCAGCACACCTTCTGCCTGGATTAATGTTTGCCAAATAGCTCTACGTTCCGTATAATTTGAAGATAGGGAGCTGACATAGGATGACCAGGAACCTTGTAAAATACTATCGGCGACTGTCGCCCCCCCATCCTGTGGAGAAGAATCCCACGGAACTCCTTTCCTAAGATTCTGTGGTGATAGCCACCAATTTAAGAATGTTTTGACCGCTAATGATAATCTAAATCTGACGTCTAGGGGAGACTGACTTCTATTCAATACTGAAAACATTTCATGTTGTAAGGTTCTGGAATGAATCCTGGACCAGCTGACCATGGAAAATCAGGCTGACATCTGGCCCAGAATCCCCATGGTCTCTCTAATCAAGACCCAATCTTTCCTCTGAGATTTTTTGATGGAATGAATTAGGTCTATCCTCTTGCAAGAGGGTAAAAAAGAACAACACTTATGGGAATCTAACAAAACTCAGAACAAAACATTTTTGATATCTGGCTGAAGGCTCGATTTTTCAAAATTGGCCATCTCTCATCTGTAAAAAGACCTAGTGTTTCACCTAACTGTTGTTCCATAGTTTCAGAATTCTTTGAGACAAGTAACAAATCATGGAAATAGGGTACTATACAAATTCCTTGATTCCTTAGGGATCCTACTGGCTCAATCATGATATTTGAAAAAATTCCTGGAGCTGTTGAAATGCCAAACAGCAGACATATAAACTGAAAATGAAAAAAACTTGATTTTATTCTGACTGCAAACATAAGATACCTTTGATAAGCAAGATAAATAGGTATATGAAAGTATGCATCTTTGAAGTCGATTGTACACATTACGTCTGATTAATTAACGGAATCATAGAGTTTACAGTTTCCATTTTGAACTGACGATTATATATATATATATATATATAATATATATATATTTGTACATATATAATCGTCAGTTCAAAATGGAAACTGTAAACTCTATGATTCTGTTAATTAGTCAGACGTAATGTGTACGATTGGCATTTTCACCCCTTAAACACGCAGCCCATTTTTGTTTTTCCATTTTCGTTTTTTCCTCCCCATTCAAAAAAATTGTATCTCCTTTATTTATCCATCGACGTCGCTGTATGAGGGCTTGTTTTTTGCGGGATGAGTTGTATTTTTCAATGGTAATATTTAATGTACCATATAATGTACTGAAAAACTTAAAAAAATTTTTTAAGTGGAGTAAAATGAAAAAAAAAGCGATATTCCATCATCTTGCAGTCAGAATAAAATCAAATCTTTTTCATTTTCAGTTTATATGTCTGCTGTTTGGCATTTCAACTTGTTTGGCATTTTAACCCCTTAATGACGCGGCCCCTTTTTCTTTTTCCATTTTAGTTTTTTCCTCCCCCCCTTCAAAAAAAATTGTATCTCCTTTATTTATCCATCGACGTCGCTGTAGGAGGCCTTGTTTTTTGCGGGATAAGTTGTATTTTTCAATGGTGCTATTTAAAGTACCATATAAGGTACTGAAAAACTTTTTTAAAAATTCTAAGTGGAGTAAAATTAAAAAAAAGTGACATTCCGTCATTTTTCAGTGCGTCTTGTTTCTACGGCATACAAACTGCAACAAAAACGACATAATAACTTTATTCTATGGGTCAGTACAATTACTACAATACCAAACTTGTATAGGTTTTTTTTTTACTATACTACTCTTTTTTTTCAAAGACATTTAATTTTTTTCAATTATTTTCTGCAGTCATTTTGTGCGTGCAATAACTTTTTTATTTTTCCGCTGTTGTAGTTTAGTGAGGGCTCATTTTTGGCGGAATGTCCTGTAGTTTCCGATAGTACCAATTCGGAATACATACGACTTTTGAATCCATTTTTATTGCGTTTTTTTCTGGGAGACAGGGTAACTAAAAAAGTGCATTTCTGGCGTTCTTTATTTTTTATTTTTTGGGACGACGTTCACCGTGTGGGAAAAGTAATGCACTACTTTGATAGATTGGACTTTTACAGACTCAACCCTACCAAATACATATTTCTATTTTATTATTTAGATTTTTTAATAAGATATGGCAAGATATGATTTAAACTTTTATAACTTTTTTTTTACAATTAATAAAACTTCATAGATTTTTTTTTTTTGTACTCTACTTTAAAGTCCCCCTGGGGGACTACAACCAGCGATGCTTTGATCACTCCTCCAGTATGACATAATGCTATAGCATTACGTCATACTGCCATTTGACAGGCAGTCTATCAAGCCACCCCACGGGGATGGCTTGATAGGCAGTCTGCTAAGGCAGCCCTGGGGCCTTTCAAAAGGCCCCCGGCTGCCATGACACGTGCACGGCCCCCCTGATCTCACCGCGGGTGGGGGGGGGAAGGGACCCCCTAACATAGTTCGGCATGTAAAATGTTAATAGACGCGATCGGCCGAACATCAACAGTTCTATACCTCTATGTCAGAAAATTCTACAAAAAAAGCATTTATGGCATAAGCATTCCTTAATGACTGTCGTCAAAACTCGCGCTTCATGTGTGGATTCAATAGTCTCGTAGAGGGTGCCAGATGGGTCGTCACAGAAAACGCGTACCCCAATGATCTAAAAAAAGAAAAAAGAGAAATGTGTATCAAAAAAAAGGGAGGGACACACAAAGAGGGGTCAACTAAGGTGGTTACAATGAACACACATAAATGATAATTAAAAACATATTAAACACATTAAAAATATTAAAAAGGAGGCCAAAAAACAATTTATATTAGATATACGAAGTAATTGCATAATCCAGATTTAGTCCATGTGGACTAAGGGTGTCTAGGTCAAATATCCATTGTAATTCTTTCTTTTTCAACATTTTTTCTTGATCGCCACCCCTCAAATATTTATGTACCTCTCAATGACCCGAAATTTTAATTGGCTGACCGTGTGGCCCATCGATAAAAAAGTGTTTTGGGACAGGTAAGTCAACTTTTTTTGTTCGGATAGTATGATTATATACATTAGCGTATGTGGGGGCCACGTTGGACCTCATGGCGGTCCCGCACATCTGCTGGAAGAAATTCTCACTATGGATGAAAAAATTATTAGTCAAGATAAATTCCAGTAGGTCTAAAATGAACTGTACTCTCCTACCAGACCAATCTGTAGAAAGCTTATCGCGAATTGCTTCTATTGCCCTCACAAGTCTGATATTGGTATAAAGGGAAACAACATCCAAGGTCATCACTTGTATCCGGAATGTAAGATCTAGCACTGTGTGCAAATTGGCGTAAAATACGATCAAGGAACCGCGATGGATTACTAAACAAGGAATCACTCCCAGAAATGATAGGTCTACCGGGAGGGTTGGTAAGGCTCTTGTGGATTTTTGGCCGCAAATAAATGCATAGAACTATTGGAAAAGGAATGACCAAAAATTCAGATAGAGAATGATCAATGATGCCATCCAATAGAGCCTCATCAACTAGCAACTTCAGTTCTCTTTGGAGACGTCCCATGGGATTGAATTCCAGGGGTTGGTAGACCTCACAATCTGATAGTTGTCTCTCTATTTCCTTTGCATAATCCGCCTTGTTCATGATGACAATGGCTCCCCCCTTGTCTGACGAGTTAATGACAATAGAGGAATCATTTTTAAGTTTTCTGACTGCTGACCTTTTCAGTCTTATTGAAATTAGGCCTATTTCTGTGTTTATATTCCCGTGACCTCAAATTTGAGATATCTTTTTTGACTAATCTAGAGAAAACTTTAAGGGAGGGGTCAGTGATAGAGGGTTGGAAATTACTTTTGCAGCGTAGTCCGACTTCATGAGACGTGAATTTCTCCACAGACCGAGAAGTCGGAGGTACTGGTAGTTTTTCAGCAAAATACAACTTGCACTTGAGTCTCCGGATTAAGGCTTCACAGTCAAGGTCAAGTTGGAACCAATTGGTATTGTGAGAGGGACAGAAAGTCAAGCCCCGAGACAGTACCTTAATCTCCACATCAGTGAGACTCCTGGAAGAGAGATTGACAACAATATCCATCCCCTCTTGTTCGGAGGCTTCTTGGTTGAGGATCTCGTCTGTACCACCCTATTTTCTACTTCTGTTGTGCTTTCTTCCTCCGCTTCGTACCTTTCTGCTCCTTGCTATCTTCTTTCACCTGAGGCGGAGGTCTCTTGGACAAAAAAGGTGGATTTCTGCTTCCAGATCGTGTACAATAAGTAGCTGCTGAAGAAAATCCAAATTGGCGCGGTCTTCTCTTGCGCCTGGTATTCCTGGAATGTGTACCATTTATGTATTAGTGCACTTTTTCTATGAGTGTGGCTTAATGTTCATCAGTGGTTGATGTCCACATTATATTCCCCCTTGGGATGGTTATACTAATGTAATAGGTGGGCAATGTAATTTGTGATATTTATTGTGTATAATTTTTACTCTACTCTGTTACTGTTAGTTAGCTTTGCCTATGGATATGATGTATATGCATGCATTACATGCGCATGTCATCTGTGCTCCCCCTTTTGATAATAATCATGGGGTACATTATGCAGATACAACCCTGTTTTGATTAGTGCAATAAGCCACATGCAATATGATGTTAACAGGGGGACGAAGCGCATGCCCACACTGTTAGTGAGATGCGCGCACCAAATGATCCGATGTATTCTCGGTATAGATGTTTTGCATATATGATGCCGGTCATGTGACCATTATTGCGGTCATGTGACCATTATTGCGGTCATGTGGCCACCACGCCGGTCATGTGACCAAGACATCTGACATCACATGAGACCCAGGCATTTCCTGACATGCGCACTCGGTTGCGGCTGACGCGCGTCCAAGACTAAGCAGGGTGCCAAGTGAGTGATCGAATACCCCATTTTCCGTTACAGGTGATATCTAATGTGGGTTCACACAGGATTGGCTACTGTGGGAGGTGTGTTTTATCATGTTGATTACTTAATGACGTTCATGATAATGTGCAGTGAGCTTGACAAAGATCCCAGTAGGGATTGAAATGTTGCTGCTGCTGTACTTTTATTTGTACACTCATGTCTTGGGATCAATAAAGACAGTTTTCACATGGACTGAAGCTAGTCTGTTTGGATGCTGTTGGACACTTTCTTCTACTTGATGTATCCTTTGGAGAGCAGCTCTTTGTCCTGACCTGCATCCACGGTAATACCACAGTTTACTGCATTTGGGTGAGTGCTGCTACCTTTTTTCTTGCAACTGTTGCAAAGGGAATGATTGATGGCAAAAGTGGACTGTTTAGATGAGAACATTTGAAAATTGTTAGTGGATAATTAAGGAATTTTGGTTGATAGACGATTGCTCAAGTTTGCAGAGAAGAATGTTTCAGTAAGTGACGTAAAGTTGAAGTACGATAGTTGCAGTTACAAGATGGCAATTGTTTCATGTGCCTTAAGTTAAAGACAAAGGAAGGCAAGCCCTTCTTCACCATCTGAGGGCACCGCCCTCGCCAGGATGATGTTTTTCTCCCTTTTGCCCTGCCCCTAGATGGCCGTGTTGCTATTGTGGCTAATAGCAGTCTGCATACCTTGATATGTGTCTAGCATGTAGTATTCCTGGACCCACCCATCACCATTGTCCATTCAGGCCACGCCTTCAGTGGCCATTTCAGTGCCAGCCATGGCCCAGCAGCCATTTTAGAATCTGCTGTAACAATTCCTTCGGCCGCCGCCCAGGGGCCATCTTAGCTCTGCAGCAGAAATGAGCTGGCTTCTCATCTCCCATCAATGTACCTTTTACCTTGCATCTCAATTTTTGCACTGCAATGATGGATTCCTTTTCTGCATTGCATAGGAATATTCCAAACCCCAAGATCCTGGCTGCAAACACCTTTCCCCCGATTATCTGCCCTGCAGCCTGTGTTTGGCACCCACCTCAAGTTATTTTGTCTAGCGTTGAGCTTAAATTGCCCACATATATAGTTGCTGCTGGAAAAATCTTTTCCACTTTGCAAGGGGGGAAAAGGGGCAGAAAGGGAATCCTTTCATAGTCTGTGTCCCTCTATGACATGAAGCAAGTTCATCTGTGGACAACTATGTGACAATTAACCACTGTACCGTTTGTCCTGTATGTTTTGATGTCCTAACACTGATCATTGCTGTACATGTTATCTTCTTCTTATAAGTGTCATATAGCGCTTCTGGGACAAGTCACTATGGGTGCCAGTAGCAGTATAAAAATCAGAAGATCGCAGTAAGCAGTAAAAAAGCTTTCAGGGAGAGAAAGGATCAATACGTGATAATAGATATATATACAGTGCAAGTGTTATTGTGTCACCTATAGATATATACCGCCTTTCTGCGAAAGTAGGACATCCCCTGGAAGTAAGACCTAGTAGAGGTTTTGCAGAAGTGCCAAATATAAGGCAACCCCCGTAAGTAAGACCTAGCAAAGTTTTTTTTTAAAGCATGCTCGCCGAACAGAACACCAGAGCATGCAGCTGTGATTCTTTTTATCCCGCCGCCGTTGTCCCTTACCTTCACCGTCCATTGCAGAGCAGCTGCATGCAGGACATGAAGAGAAACACCTGCCACCAATCCCGATGTTCCCTTCAGCGGCCGTCGCTTGTAAATGTGCAGGCAAGGCATCAAGAGGCCTGTCCCCTGCTGCCATCCCTGTTGTCTCCTACCGCCAGATGTACCGGTAGATCTGCACACAGTCTGCAGTTACCCCGTCTCCTGCCGCCTTTATCCTGTCCCTGCTGTGCTGTACGAGTGTGCTGTTGTGAGCTCCCCCTGCTGGCCGGAAAATGCCATACTGTATGTTCTGTCCCTGCTGTACACATCTGTTGTGATGAGCTTCCCCTGGTGGCCGGAAGCTGCAATACCGTCCCTGCTGTGCAAGTGGTACAGAAACTGCTGTGGGTGATCATTAAAGTCTGCAGACAGGTACTTTACAGCCCTTATTTTTTTATCGGTCTGTGTGTGTGTCAGGCAACCTGTGTGTGATTCTTAAGGCTGGGTTCTCACAGAGCGTATTCCCGGCAGAAATCTCGCAGTTTGGCCGCAGCGAAAAACAGCAAGATTTCCGCCGGGAAAGCGCTTAGCCGTGGGTTTTGAAGCGGCCTGGCCGCACGCTTTTCAGTTGCAGCTGGCGCTCCCATAGAGGAGAGCGCGGCTGCAGTGGAATTAAGAAAAAAACGCCGGCTTCTCCCAGCTTTGCCGTGACGGATTCGGCATCCCATGTGGACGAGGTTTCTGAGAAATCTTGTCCACAAGGCTGGCCAATCGAGGGATTAGTGGCCACAGGCGGATTTGCTGCAGCGAAATTCCTGACAGAATTTCCACAGCAAATCCGCCCTGTGTGAACCCAGCCTTAGGGGGTGATCATTACAGTCTCCAGACAGTGTGTGGGAGCCAGGTACTTTATAGCCCTTTTTTTTGTGGACCTGTGTGTGAGTCAGGCAACCAGTGTGTCCCTTTGATTCTTTAGGGGGTGTCTGCTTTTCTGCTGAAGGGTCTAAAGTACAAGAAATAAACAGCGCTGGTATATTTTTACCCCTAGATATGAGCACAAAAAGAAACCGCTATTCCGTCGAGTACAAGAAAGGAATCGTGGAAGACTCGGGGCAAAAATCTTACTGCTTTCTGCAAAGAGAAGATGTTGAGTATTCGATTGGTCCGAAAATGGTGAGCAGATTATGGTAACCTCAGTCAACAAGTGGGCAACGGAAATGCTAAAAAGCGCAAGTGTGGATCAGGTCGGCAACCATTATTTTCCGAGCTGGAAGACCTGATGTTTGAATGGGTTGTTGGCAGGGGAGCAAAGTCTTTGGTTGTGAATAGGGCTCAGATCCAAGAATTTGCCCTTGCAATGGCACCACAATTCGGAATAGCCCCTGCAGCATTCAAAGCATCACAACACTGGGTGGATAGTTTCCTTCAGCAAAGTGAACTGTCTTTAAGAAGATCCACAATACTGTTTAGGCTGGAAGATGCTGAAGTCATTAAAGGAGATGTCCCGCGCCGAAACGGGTTTTTTTTTTTTTAAACCCCCCCCCCCGTTCGGCGCGAGACAACCCCGATGCAGGGGTTAAAAAAACCACCCGCACAGCGCTTACCTGAATCCCGGCGGTCCGGCGTCTTCATACTCACCTGCTGAAGATGGCCGCCGGGATCCTCTGTCTTCATGGACCGCAGCTCTTCTGTGCGGTCCATTGCCGATTCCAGCCTCCTGATTGGCTGGAATCGGCACGTGACGGGGCGGAGCTACACGGAGCCCCATAGAGAAGAGGAGAAGACCCGGACTGCGCAAGCGCGGCTAATTTGGCCATCGGAGGGCGAAAATTAGTCGGCACCATGGAGACGAGGACGCTAGCAACGGAGCAGGTAAGTATAAAACTTTTTATAACTTCTGTATGGCTCATAATTAATGCACAATGTACATTACAAAGTGCATTATTATGGCCATACAGAAGTGTATAGACCCACTTGCTGCCTCGGGACATCTCCTTTAAACGTGTGCTTGCATTCAAGTCCTTTATTGATGACACTGACTTCTCTAAATACAATCTTTCCAATATGACTGCTATGGATGAAACTGCAGTATTTATGGGCCAAACATCTCAAACAACAATTGAACAGTGAGGTGCCTCCTCAGTGTACATTCCCTCCACTACTTACGAAAGTGCACGTGTTACCTGTATTTTGGCAGTTCATCTAGATGGCACTAAAGTTCCACCTTTAATCATTTCTAAGGGCAAGAAGAATACGATTGAACGTGTTTCATGAATTTTCATTCTTGAAACTGAAAAAGCCTGGGCCACACAAGCCGTTATAAGGAAGTGGGTCGATTTAATGCTGCCGCTTGTTATGCGAGGGAGCCAAAGAGGTCTGCTTGTCTGGGATGCAGCCAGCACACACCGTGCCAAAGACGTGAAGAAATTTCTTCACAAAAGAAAAATAGATCAAATAATGATTCCTGCAGGAATGATGGCCTATCTCCAGATTCTTCACGTTGTTATAAACAAGCCATTCAAGGACAATTTGTGCATGGAAATTAATGACTACATTGAAACTAGAATGGAGAGAAATCAGCATGGAAACTTTGTGAAGCCTAAACTACAAGAGGTCGTTAATTGGGTGAAGAATTCATGGGAGAAAATCACTGACAGTTGCATTGCAAATGCACTATGAGCAGGCTACCTTGACAAGAAGTACTCATTTAAGGACAGTGCTGTTGCTTGACATGAGAGATTTGGGCCAATAATTCTAAAAAAAATGGAGTCACAAGAAATTCACCAGGAAATTCCAGGTTCGGATGTTTTTGATGATGTTCCAGAAGATGATGACATGACTGTTATTGAATAATTCTTGCTTTGTGTTCATAAATATCAGGATGTACCCTAGATTGTTGTACATGAAAATAATGGTAGTAACAAGAAAGTCTTGATAGGATTCACAGTTTGTCTAGTTATACTAGTTTGTGGTGACAACTACTGTACAGTATATAATGTTCATTTTTTTTGTTTGACAATAAATGTGAATTCATCTTCATTGAAAAATAAGACACCCCCTGAAAATAACCCCTAGCGCATATTTGGGAGCAAAAACTAATATAAGACACTGTCTTACTTTTGGGGAAACGTGGTAGGAAAAGATGTATGATACTATATATATGTATATATATGAATATATAAATGGTTCATGTCAGTTCTGTAATTGGTTGGATGTGTGTATACTTGCTAAATGGTGTTACTGTTGTGTTTTCAGTGTGATAATGTCTGGTAAAAGAAATGAGTGTTCCTATTATGGGAAAATATTAGTGATACTATTGGTTGCTGTGGAATCTGGTGTTACAAACAGTTAAAGATTGAATGTTTTTCTTCTGTTTGCTGCTCCTGATAACAGGAATCCCAGAGGGAGATGGTAACGACTGAATGCACTTGTATGCAATATGAGGAGAGTTGTGGTACTTCTGTAACTTTTTCTTTGTATGATGCTGCTGCGGCCATTTGCTAGCATCTCTCTGCTTTTCCTTTCTGCTTTTGTCCAGCACTGAAAGGGTTACTCAGCTCTCTCCTTCTGAGCTCACCTGAGGGGTTTATTAGTCATTACACCCCTATTAAAGCTGAACTGATGCACTTTGTGGGTCTGCTGTAGGCTATCTGAGCTGGCATGGTCACCAGTTTTGTCTATATGTGTGTGTCTTTGTCTGCTGCCAGTTCCTTTTGGTCCTGAGTTTCACCCCTGCAGGGATAGTCAGAGGTTCCAGCGCAGGGCTGCTCTTATGAGGGTGGTCACTCTGCTTATAGGAAGGGGTCTGCCATTCTCCCTGCAACCAAGGGTCAGTTCCCCTTTCTCTGTTTACAGTCCGTCTATCTATTTTTATGTCTTTGTATATTTTAGTGTCAGTCTTCACTGAAACTGTAATTTTATTCATTCAGAATATTCAGTGATAAACAGTGCCTCCCCTGACATTCCACCGTAGACTGACTGGCAACCCTCCATAGCATATTATTTGTGTTGTGCCCTCTTGTGTTAGAAATGCTAACTGCAGCTGAAAAAATAAAAAAATAAAAAGTTCTGAGATAGCTTTCAATTTACATATGACAGTATTTAAAACACTGTCATAGGTTTTCGCTCAGGCATTGCCTCATGGAATGTCACTTTTACCTACAGTTTGCCCTGCTCATGCCACTCAACGTGTCAGCGTTGCAATGCTCTCAGTCCAGCTATCTTGCTACCTCTGGAAAAAGGAGGGAAGTGGGAATAATCACCTGATAGTTTTTTCCCTTTCAAATTGATACATATGACTATGCACAAGCTAATTGCCCAGTAGACAGAGATTCAGTCATGTTGATCAATCATTAGATAACCCTCATTTTGCACACTTAATGGATGGATCGAGGTATGGTCAAGAAGGCAGGTTCTATACAGGTTATGTTGTGCTCTCCTGACATGATGTAGTCAAAGCCGAACCTCTTTCATCTTGCATGTCAGCCCAAGAAGACAAATTGCAAGCTATGGAAGAAGCACGCATGCTTATGAGAACGTAGCTAACGTACACACAGACTCACACTATGTCTATGGCAATGCTCATGACTACGGACTAGAGATGAGCGAACGTACTCGTCTGAGCTTGATACTCGTTCGAGTATTAGCGTGTTCAAGATGCTCGTTACTCGTAACGAGTACCACGCGATGTTCGGGTTACTTTCACTTTCATCTCTGAGACGTTAGCGCGCTTTTCTGGCCAATGGAAAGACAGGGAAGGCATTACAACTTCCCCCTGCTACGTTCAAGCCCTATACCACCCCCCTGCAGTGAGTGGCTGGCGAGATCAGGTGTCACCCGAGTATAAAAATCGGCCCCTCCCGCGGCTCGCAACAGATGCGTTCTGACATTGCTTAGGGAAAGTGGTATCTTGTTGGAGCTGCTATAGGGAGAGTGTTAGGAGTTATTGTAGGCTTCAAGAACCCCAACGGTCCTTCTTAGGGCCACATCTAACTGTGTGCAGTACTGTGGAGGCTGCTTTTTGCAGTGTTGCACATTTTTTTTTTTTTGGTATATCGGCCGTGCAGAGCATTGCGCCCTGCAGTAATTAGACATAGTGCAGGGCCAGTAGTGGTGAGGCAGGGACAGAAGACATATTATTGATTGAATATAGGCAGTGGGCCTTTGCAAAAAAATTTGTGGGAAAAAATCTATTTGGCCTGCCTGTCACTGTGCTCAGTGTTCTGGGTCTGTCTGTGCTGGGTGTAGTAGTTCTACAAAATCATACGCAGCCAGCTAAGTGTTACAGCAGGCTTGCGCCAAATTATTTCCTGGCTCTGTCTGGGCTCTGAAATCACTGCTGTGTTGCAGTTGACAGTGCAACACTCTGCAGTTCTGTGACATACTCCAGGGACAGAAGTGCGTAGGCACTGTGCTGTCTGTGCTGGGTGTAGTAGTTCTGACAGAGCAGACCGACGGCTGGCTTGTGCCACTGAGCCTCCAACCGGGCATGGTCATGTGTGACAACGGGCGTAACCTGGTGGCGGCTCTGCAGCTCGGCAGCCTCACGCACGTGCCATGCCTGGCCCCCGTCTTTAATTTGGTGGTTCAGCGCTTTCTGAAAAGCTACCCACGCTTGTCAGACCTGCTCGGAAAGGTGCACCGGCTCTGCGCACATTTCCGCAAGTCCCACACGGACGCTGCCACCCTGCGCACCCTGCAACATCGGTTTAATCTGCCAGTGCACCGACTGCTGTGCGACGTGCCCACACGGTGGAACTCTACGCTCCACATGTTGGCCAGGCTCTATGAGCAGCGTAGAGCTATAGTGGAATACCAACTCCAACATGGGCGGCGCAGTGGGAGTCAGCCTCCTCAATTCTTTTCAGAAGAGTGGGCCTGGTTGGCAGACATCTGCCAGGTTCTTGGAAAGTTTGAGGAGTCTACCCAGGTGGTGAGCGGCGATGCTGCAATCATTAGCGTCACCATTCCTCTGCTATGCCTCTTGAGAAGTTCCCTGCAAAGCATAAAGGCAGACGCTTTGCGCTCGGAAACAGAGCCGGGGGAAGACAGTATGTCGCTGGATAGTCAGAGCACCCTCCTGTCTATATCTCAGCGCGGTGAGGAGGAGGAGGAGGAGGAAGATGAGGAGGAGGGGGAAGAGACAGCTTGGCCCACTGGTGAGGGTACACATGCTGCCTGCCTTTCATCCTTTCAGCGTGTATGGCCTGAGGAGGAGGAGGATCCTGAAAGTGATTTTCCTGGTGAGGACAGCCATGTGTTGCGTACAGGTACCCTGGCACACATGGCTGACTTCATGTTAGGATGCCTTTCTCGTGACCCTTGCGTTACACGCATTCTGGCCACTGCGGATTACTGGGTGTACACACTGCTTGACCCACGGTATAAGGAGAACCTTTCCACTCTCATACCCGAAGAGGAAAGGGGTTCAAGAGTGTTGCTATACCACAGGACCCTGGCGGACAAACTGATGGTAAAATTCCCATACGACAGCGCTAGTGGCCGAAGGCGCAGTTCCGAGGGTCAGGTAGCAGGGGAGGCGCGGAGATCAGGCAGCATGTACAGCACAGGCAGGGCAACACTCTCTAAGGCCCTTGACAGCTTTATGGCTCCCCAGCAAGACTGTGTCACCGCTCCCCAGTCACGGCTGAGTCGGCGGGAGCACTGTAAAAGGATGGTGAGGGAGTACTTAGCCGATCGCACGACCGTCCTCCGTGACGCCTCTGCCCCCTACAACTACTGGGTGTCGAAGCTGGACACGTGGCCTGAACTCGCGCTGTATGCCCTGGAGGTGCTTGCTTGTCCTGCGGTTAGCGTCTTGTCAGAGAGGGTGTTTAGTGCGGCTGGGGGAATCATCACAGATAAGCGTACCCGCCTGTCAACCGACAGTGCCGACAGGCTAACACTCATCAAGATGAAGAAAGCCTGGATTTCCCCAGACTTCTCTTCTCCACCAGCGGACAGCAGCGATACCTAAGCAATACGTAGGCTGCACCCGCGGATGGAAGCATCGTTCTCTATCCCCATCAAAAACCGGGACCTTTTAGCTTCATCAATCTGTGTATAATATTCCTCCTCCTCCTCCTGCTCCTCCTCCTGAAACCTCACATAATCACGCCGAACGGGCAATTTTTCTTAGGCCCACAAGGCTCAGTCATATAATTTTTCTAAACAATTTTTAGACGTTTCAATGCTCATTAAAGCGTTGAAACTTTCACCTCAACCAATTTTTATTTTAACTGGGCTGCCTCCTGGCCTAGTTACCAATTAAGCCACATTAACCAAAGCGATTAATGGGTTTCACCTGCCCTCTTGGTTGGGCATGGGCAATTTTTCTCAGGTACATTAGTACTGTTGGTACACCAATTTTTGGGGGCCCTCGCCTACAGTGTAATCAAATTAATTTTTAGCCCACCTGCATTACAGCTGACGTTACATCAGCTGTGCTGGGCACTGCAATGGGATGTATTTATGTACCGCCGGTGGGTTCCAGGGAGCCACCCATGCTGTGGGTCCACAGGGAGTTGTAACTGCATCTGTCCACTTCTAAAGAACCCCAGTCTGACTGGGGCATGCAGTGTGGGCCGAAGCCCACCTGCATTAAACATGACATTACCTCAGCTGTGATGGGCACTGCAATGGGATATATTTATGTACCGCCGGTGGGTTCCAGGGAGCCACCCATGCTGTGGGTCCACAGGGACTTCACAATAGGGAGTTGTACCTGTCTGTGTCTACTTATAAAGAACCCCAGTCTGACTGGGGCATGCAGTGTGGGCCGAAGCCCACCTGCATTTAATCTGACGTTAGCTCTGCTGTCTAGGGCACTGCAATGGGATACATTTATGTACAGCTGGTGGGTTCCAGGGAGCCACCCATGCTGTGGGTGCACACGGAATTCCCATTGCGGAGTTGTACCTGCCTGTGACTATTTATAAAAAACCCCGGTCTGACTGGGGCATGCAGACACCTTGACAGAATGAATAGTGTGTGGCACATAGGTTCCCCATTGCTATGCCCACGTGTGCAGCTCCAGATGGAGGTGGCACAGGATTGGATTTCTCATTGCTTCTGTACAGCATTGTGGACTATCGCCCCGCCCCTTTTAAAGAGGGTCACTGCCTAGCCGTGCCAACCCTCTGCAGTGTGTGCCTGCTGTTCCTCTGGCAGACACACTTATAAATAGACATGAGGGTGGCGTGGCATGAGGGCAGCTGAAGGCTGGGCAGGGACAGTTTGGTGTGCGCTGTGGACACTGGGTCGTGGGGGGGGGGGGTTGGGCAGCATATTACCCAGGAGAAGTGGCAGCGGAGTGTCATGCAGGCAGTGATTGTGCTTTGTTGGAGATAGTGTGGTGCTTAGCAAAGGTATGCATTGCTAATGAGGGCTTTTCAGAAGTAAAAGTTGTTGGGAGGGGGGGGGGCCCACTCTTGCCGCTATTGTGGCTTAATAGTGGGACCTGGGAACTTGAGATGCAGCCCAACATGTAGCCCCTCGCCTGCCCTATCCGTTGCTGTGTCGTTCCCATCACTTTGTTGAATTGCCCAGATTTTCACAAACGAAAACCTTAGCGAGCATCGGCGATATACAAAAATGGTCTGGTCGCCCATTGACTTCAATGGGGTTCGTTATTCGAAACGAACCCTCGAGCATCGCGAAAAGTTCGTCTCGAGTAACGAGCATTTTGGTGCTCGCTCATCTCTACTACGGACCCATCTGGAGAGCGAGGTCATTCTTGAAAGCAAATGAAAAAGCAATTAAAAACAGTAAATCTCTACAGGCACTGATGGAAGCCCTCTTGCTGCTTGAAAGAGTGGCCTGAAAAATGCAACAAAGGCCATTCCAAGGATGGCACAAAAGAGGCAACCGTAAATCACCCAGCTGATCAGCCTGTGAAGACAGCCACACAGAAGCCCAGACTTGTTCCTCCAAGGGTTGGGGCGGTACAGGTACCCCCTCAGATGTCACCCCAGGGGGATTATGACCTGTTGATTCAGTTACAAAAGCAGGTAGCCAAAGGGGGGACAAGGGAACAATGGGAAACAACAAGAGGAGCAGAGACACCTGGAGATAAATGGATGGTATCCAACAAGCCTTGTCTCCCACAGGCCCCTATCCTGTCATGGCTCTGGCCTCTCATGGAAATACACACCTGTCAAAAACAGCTATTACAGATGTGATTACTAGTCACCAGGATTTAGCTTCACGGCAGCTAAACACACACAGGGCTGCCTGATTTGTGCACAGAACAACGTGGGTAGGTCTGTATAGGCTCCAATGCAGTGCACCCCTTGTCCCAACTACCCATTCCAGTGTCTTCAGGTAGACTACTTCCAACTGCCAAGGGTGTGTAGATACGAGTTTGTTCTGGTTTGCCTAGACCCGTTCTCCGGGTAGCCAATCTGGCATACCCGCTCACAAACGCCACCACCAAAAACTGATATCTGAGGTGGTATACAGATACAGAGTACCAGAGAAAACTGAGAGTTACCGAGGTACTCACTCCATGGGAGAAGTGATGCAGAAAGTAATGAAAGCGTTGGAGGTAGAACAGGCCTTTCACTCTCCGTACCTTCCACAAAGCAATAGTAGAGCACAGTTTAAATGGTACCTAAGAAACCACAATCCAGAAGGCCATGGCAGAGCTCAACAGACCATGGACTGAGTGCCTCCCCCTGGTACTCTTCTCCGTAAGGTACACACCTGACAGAATAGGCTTTAGCCCATATGAGGTACTTTTTGGGTCGGCCCAAGGTTAGAATTGTATTTACCGCTATAACTCCAAATGCAGCATGGTAGCTTGACAAACTGTGTAATTCCTCTCACAAAACACTTAACTAATGTATATTCTCGAGTGTTTGTTTCCCTTTCCAGATCCTGACAGCTTAGAAGGAACTCATTCTGTGAAACTAGGAGATTGGGTGGTTACCAAAAGACACGTCCACAAAGCTCTAGAACCCAGACTTGACGGTCCACAACTAGTGTTCCTGACCACAGCTACAGATGTTCAGCTGGAAGGACATATCCAATTGGATACACGCATCTCATTGCAAGAGTCTTCCCACCATGATGAACATTTGCTTTCTCCTAGGTTGTTTAATCCCTGTTATCTTTCTCACAGCTATGGTTCCATAACTAAGGCTCTGAAGAGTCTAATTAGCATCTTTAAAGAACTAGCCCTGTTATGTATGATGATGCTTTGCCTTTGACTATTGACTCTGAAAGCAGATTCAGCTTCAATCAACCCTCTCTTCTTGCAGTGTCTTCCTATGATACTTTTTGTTTATGCATATTATGAGAACGTCGGTTGGGGGATCCGGGGAAGTAGTGTAGGAATACCAGCACTTGCCACTAGGGCACTTGTAAGTACCTGACATAGACATTCGCTTGGCTGCTCCAAAGAAACAAAAAGGAGGGACTGTTGTAGTAATAATGTCTGTTTCCAATATCAGCCTAGGCAAACATATATATACATATATCCACCTTCATCTATATATAAAAATGAATGTATGTCTGTCTGTTCTTTTATGCATTACTACACCATTCATCCGATCACCATGAAACTTTGGGAAGTTGTTGAGTACACTCCTGCGAAGGTTTCTGGCATAGTACATCTATCCTACGATAGGTGGCGCGCGTGCAAGATGCGTGTTCAACTACAAAACGATGTATCCACCAAATGTTTCGCAAAACAATTGCTGGATCTTGGGAATGGGAAGATGGCAATCGACAGATCTACACAATGTATCAAATTGCCCACAAAGATTGGTAAGATGACATTAACCAAAGACAAATTGATTCAAAGGTTTTCCCAAATATCATGCGGAATTACAAAAATCATCAGTGGCTCAGTGCACATGCTATATTAGCAGCAACAAAGCTATAATGAAAGCTGTGCTGTAATTTGTTGCTATTTCCTATAGTGCTGAGGTAACAAGAAAGCTGTGCTGTGATTGGTTGCTATTCCTTATACTGCTGAGATAACATGAAAGCTGTGCTGTGATTGGTTCTTATTTCTTATACGGCTGAGGTATAATGAAAGCTGAGCTATGATTGGTTGCTATTTTTTTATACTGCTGAGGTAACATGAAAGCTGTGCTGTGATTGGTTGCTACTTATACTAATGAGGTTACATGAAAGCTGTGCTTTGATTGGTTGCTATGTCTTAAACTGGTAAGTTAACATGAAAGCTGCGCTGTGATTGGTTGTTACTTTCTAAACTGCTGAGGTAGCATGAAAGTTGCGCTGTGATTGGTTGTTATAACTTGTACTACTGAGGTTACATGAAAGCTGCGCTGTGATTCATTGTTATATATTATACTGCTGAGGGAGCATAAAAGCTGTGCTTTGATTGGTTGCTCTTTCTTATACTGCTGAGGTAACATGAAAGCTGCGCTGTGATTGGTTGTTATTTCTTATACTGCTCAGGTCACATGAAAGCTGCCCTGTGATTGGTTGCTATTTCTTATACTGCTGAGGTAACATGAAGGCTGCGCTGTGATTGGTTGTCATTTCTTATATCGCTGAGGTACAATGAAAGCTGCACTGTGATTGGTTGCTATTTCTTATACCGCTGAGGTAAAATGAAAGCTGCGCTGTGATTGATTGCTATTCCTTATACTGCTGAGGTATACTGAAACCTGTGCTATTATTCGTTGCTATTTCCTATAGTGCTGAGATAACATGAAAGCTGCGCTGTGATTGGTTGCTATTCCTTATACTGCTGAGTTAACATGAAAGCTGCACTGTGCCCAAATAAGAAAAAAAGACGCATAGCAGATCTCTTAAAAGTGAAAAGAATTTATTTACTTATGTCAATACAACTACGTATCATTCCAATTCTTTATGCAATTGACAAATGTATGCTTGTTTATCTGAAACTATGCGAATAAAATACTTTTGAACAGAAAGCTGCGCTGTGATTGGTTGTTATTTCTTATACTGCTGAGGTAACATGAAAGCTGTGCTGTGATTGGTTGTTATATATTATACTGCTGAGGTAACATGAAAGCTGCGCTGTGATTGGTTGTTATATATTATACTGCTGAGGTAAAATTAAAGCTGCGCTGTGATTGGTTGTTATTAGAGATGAGCGAGCGTACTCGGAAAAGCACTACTCGCTCGAGTAATTTGCTTTATCCGAGTATCGCTGTGCTCGTCCCTGAAGATTTGGGTGCCGGCACGGAGCGGGGAGCTGCAGGGGAGAGCGGGGAGGAACGGAGGGGAGATCTTTCTCTCCCTCTCTCCCGCCCGCTCTCCCCTGCTCCCCGCTGCGACTCACCTGTCAGCCGCAGCGGCACCCGAATCTTCAGGGACGAGCACAGCGATACTCGGATAAAGCAAATTACTCGAGCGAGTAGTGCTTTTCTGAGTACGCTCGCTCATCTCTAGTTGTTATATATTATACTGCTGAGGTAAAATTAAAGCTGCGCTGTGATTCATTGTTCTATACTATAACGCTGAGGTAACATGAAAGCTGTGCTGTGATTCGTTCATATTAAACTGCTGAGGTAACATGATAGCTGTGATGTGATTGGGTGTTATATATTATACTGCTGAGGTAACATGAAAGCTGCGCTGTGATTGGTTGTTATATATTATACTGCTGAGGTAAAATTAAAGCTGCGCTGTGATTCATTGTTCTATACTAGAACACTGAGGTAACATGAAAGCTGTGCTGTGATTCGTTGTTACATATTATACTGCTGAGGTAACATGATAGCTGTGATGTGATTGGGTGTTATACATTATACTGCTGAGGTAACATGAAAGCTGCGCTGTGATTGGTTGTTATATATTATACTGCTGAGGTAAAATTAAAGCTGCGCTGTGATTCATTGTTCTATACTATAACGCTGAGGTAACATGAAAGCTGTGCTGTGATTCGTTGTTACATATACTGCTGAGGTAACATGATAGCTGTGATGTGATTGGGTGTTATATATTATACTGCTGAGGTAACATGAAAGCTGCACTGTGATTGGTTGTTATATATTATACTGCTGGGGTAAAATTAAAGCTGCGCTGTGATTCATTGTTCTATACTATAACGCTGAGGTAACATGAAAGCTGTGCTGTGATTCGTTGTTACATATTATACTGCTGAGGTAACATGATAGCTGTGATGTGATTGGGTGTTATATATTATACTGCTGAGGTAACATAAAAGCTGCACTGTGATTGGTTGCTTTTTCTCATACCGCTTAGGGAACATAAAAGCTGCGCTGTGATTGGTTGCTATTTCTTATACCACTGAGGTAACATGAAAGCTGCACTGTGATTGTTTTTTTTATTTCTTGTACTGCTGAGGTAACATGAAAGCTGCATCGTGATTGGTTGCTATTTCTTATACCGCTGAGGTAACATAAAAAGCTACGCTGTGATTGGGTGTTATATATTATACCGCTGAGGTAACATAAAAGCTGCACTGTGATTGGTTGCTTTTTCTCATACCGCTTAGGGAACATAAAAGCTGCGCTGTGATTGGTTGCTATTTCTTATACCGCTGAGGTAACATGAAAGCTGCACTGTGATTGTTTTTTTTATTTCTTGTACTGCTGAGGTAACATGAAAGCTGCATCGTGATTGGTTGCTATTTCTTATACCGCTGAGGTAACATAAAAAGCTACGCTGTGATTGGGTGTTATATATTATACCGCTGAGGTAACATGAAAGCTGTGCTGTGATTGGTTGTTATCTACATATATAAAAACAAATGTATGTTTATCTGTCTGTCTTCGCAGCAACGCGCAACGGGTAAGCTAGTAGGAAATAGTTGGCAGTTAAATGCTTTACAAGCTCAATATTATACCTTGGTATGTACAAGTACAAGTTGAAGCTAAACCTCCCACGCTAGCTATTAAGGGGAGAAACATCTTATCTATAAGTTCCTGTGGTGCAGATTGGAATATTAATAAAGTCTATGCTACCTGGGTATATAGGAATTACGTGTTCGCATAGCGACACCTGGGGAGTAAACATATGTTAATAATTAGCGTCATTACATACTAGGCCAATCATGAGTTGCTATAATGTTGGGGGGGTGCATGTAATTGGTGCGTCATGTTCAGTGTATCTGTATTGTATTTCTTTGAATAAATCAGAAGATTATTGGGAACTGATTGATAACATCAGTCAGTTCAAATACATATATTCATGCATGAAGCTTCTCATTATAACCAATCTGGAGCAGATTAGTGAAATCTTGTGGAATATTATTTATTCCCATATCACCCCATAAAAGTGCCCAGCACAGAGTTGGCCCGTGATGCTGCTGTAGAAACAGTGGACTCCAGAGACTTGTTTCTTCAGGAAACGGTCCATACCTCATGTCAAGCCACCCCCTTTTGGAAAGTGACAGGTGCCACGCCCCCTTCCCTTGACCTTCCCCCTTTGGCGCACCATGTGGCAGCCACCTGGAGGTTGGTGGGGGCCCCTTCCCCATTCCAGGGGTGTGACGTATCATGAGCCACACTGTAAATAACGTGTGTCTCGTGATAATCAAGGGCTTATTATATTTATAGTCTGACTTGATGTTATATACCATTCAATTCGCCTTATGAGTATGAGTTAATATATAGAATGCATTTCCATCCCCTAATAACCTTTTTAGCATTTCCACCCCTCCTAATAAGCTTTTATGTATAGCCTGACAGTGACAGTATTATAGAGAATACACAGTAGACAAAATGGAAAGCTTTATAAAGCTTTATTGAGCACACGGAATATATAACCAATGCACGATAAAAAAATACAGATTATAGAATTATTACATGAATGAATGCATAAGAATTATTACATAGATGTGTATAAAACTGTATAATGTTAGCAGATATATAGTCCCCTGTCTTATTCCAGGTGGGGTATCATAACAGATCAAGTCCAGTATGTTTGAGCGGCAACAATGCAAAAGTCTTTTTGACTTAAAGTTTAAGATCCGTCATGGCCTTTATTAAAAAAATCCAACTTCAGAGATTCCACCAACTCACGAGTACATGCGTCTGCAGCGATATCACTCGGTACATTAGCCTCTGCTATTACGTGCATAAAAATGCTCCAGCCCATCGGTATAGTTTTTCTCACGAACGTGTGACCCTGCGTCGTATGCCTGACCAGCGCAGGGAAATTGGTTCCATGAATTATGACATTTTTATATACCAGTTCGTGCTTATCGTTCCATGTGATAATATCCCGGCGATTGAGTAGCACAGTCAGCAATCGCTGTGTGTTTTTCTTGCACGGCTGCGCCAGGTCACAACGTTGTATGACATCCGCTATATCAACAGCATAACGCGCTCGTTCAGCAGCGTATATGGACGGAATTGCGTAGTCTGAGTCCATATTAAAGTCTTATCACTTCGAACTAAGAGTTCAAAAGTGATCTACAGTATGATGAGCTGATTGTATTTAGTCACGCCAACCATTAATGTTCAGGCCCTAGTAGGTGGGCTGTGTATTGATGAATGGGGCATGTCTTGTATTAGTTACACATCTGCAACCATTAGCTAATTATTTCCAGCTCTGGCAAGATGTCAGTATAGTGATGAATGAAGATGTCTATTACACAGCTAGAATTAATAAGGGCTCTGTTAACAGCTAACACATGTATCTATTTATCTATCTATCTATTATACTTCATGTATCTAACTACCTATTATATAAAGATGCACAGATCATATTAAAAACACAGGGGATTTAACACCGGTATTGGGTATCACAAAACTTCTCTTTTATAAAAACTTGTACAAAATCATAATATTTTTTAAATCTGCCATAAAGAAACGTAAAATGTGATCATAAGATAATCCACGTGCTGTGTAATGTAATACAAACCCGTATTAATGTCCACAAAATACACTGTCAGTATCCTGAATTTGGTTATCCTGATATGTGTACCTCTTACAGTTTCTTTTTAAAAACTCTATAGGAACTGCTGGAAAATGGCACTATCTGGAGGTAGGCCATAACTATCGAAAAAGATGGCTCTCTCTCAGTGTTACATAGTACAATTAACACCCAGCGTCGTCCTCGCCGAGTGGAATCATCAGTATTAATTATATAAGCCGAGAGGGGGGCGTGGCTAGCCAGCAACAGGAGCGCACGCACGGGCCGGGGCTCCTGATTGCAGAGACATACCGGCGTGTTTCTGTCGCGCCTGGAGGCCTCCACGGGGCCGAAACAGCTACCGCGGGCACTGCCGGACCGGGACGAAGTGAAAGAGACCCCCCGCGGGTCTCTAGCGAATACCGCGATTTTGCGGCCTACGGAACCGGGCGCATCCTCGGCCTGGAGTTACAGACGCGGCCGACCGGAAGTGAGGGCCGGCCGCGGAAAGCCGCGGTAAACGCCTGCCGAGGAGCACCTGAGGCGGGGGAGACAGCCTACGGACATTCCCTACTACTATCCTCCAACAAGATGGCGCCCACCAAGCAAGCCAAAATAACCAGCAAGCTGCAGCAATATTCTAGGCCCAGCACCTCAACGGACCCCCGACCCAATGCGCCCTCCAGCCCGCAGAGCGCGTCCCCTGAGGCAACAGCACCAGTTTCGCCCTCCGCATCTGGCCCAACTATCGCCGATGTATTGAAGGCGATTACAGAGTCGCGCTCTGCCCTCACAGAAAAAATTGATGCACTACAGTCGGACTTTGGTCTGCTGCGAGCGGACGTCCAAACGCTGAGAGAGCGTACAACAGAAGTCGAGACGCGAGTCTCCAACCTGGAGGACACTGTTACTCCACTCTCAGACCAGGTGCGCACCCTCAACTCCAACCTCACGGCGCAGGGGAAAAAACTGGATGATATGGAGAACCGCCTGCGCAGATGCAATCTCAGATTCATAGGATTGCCGGAGGGCGCTGAGGGCAGAGATCCTTGTGACTATCTGGAATCGCTCCTCAAACAGGAGTATGGCCCCAAATCTCTGTCACCCCTATTCTGCGTCGAGAGAGCACACCGCATCCCATCAAGAGCCCCGCCGCCCGGAGGCCCTCCACGCACCTTCATTGCAAAACTACTTAATTATAGGGACAGAGACAAAATTCTGGCGCTCAACCGTGAGAGAGACCCGATAAGGGTTGACGGACAAACAATCCGTATCTTTCCGGACTTTTCCTTGGAGGTGCAGCAAAGGCGACAAAAATTTGTAGAGGCTAAGAAGATGCTGCGCTCAAAACAACTGGTCTACGCCATGCTATATCCTGCCAGACTAAAGGTGATCAAGGATAACCGCTCCCATTTCTTTGAAAACCCGGAGGATGTCCTAAACTGGCTCGAACAAAATTAACCCGCACCGTGAGACTTTCACAGATGCATATATGATGCGGCTGGCCGGACATCATTTTCCTAGGATCATTGCAGCATAATAGTGGAGGGTACCTCTCCCCCCCCCCCCTTTTTTTTTTTTTTTCTTTTTTTCTCTCTCTCTCTCTTTTTCTCTCTTCTTCTCTCTCTTTTCTTTTACCCCCTCCCCCTCCACTTTAGGTAAGAAGGCCGGCGGCCGAAGATAATGAAGATGAAAAACGGCGTGGGCTGCGATAAAACTGCTTTTCTCCTACGTGGACTGTGGGGGCCGGACTGGACTGGGGGCCTACGCAGCGCCCGCGGCCCGTACCGGGCACCTATAGCCTACACGGACGCAGCCCACGCCCACATAACCTTGTCTCTGTTTCTTCACAGGGGGACTTTATTTTCATGCCTATAACTGCTGTTATTGTTCTGCATTTTTCTGTTATAGCCTGTTGGTGACTTTCTCCTGGGGCAAGGCCTTACGCCCCCTACAAAGTCGTGAGTTATGGGATCGAAACCTGTCCAAAGTTCGGGGGGATGGGTAGGGTGGGAGGGGAGGGTTTTGTTTGGGGTTGGTAAATGGGAACTGATTTTGGTTCGTTTTGTAATTTCTATTTGTGGTCGTTGGCGCGACTCTTTTTCGGATGCTTTAACCTGCGGGAATAGTCGCCAGTCCCCTGAAAATGGCTAGCATGTACTTGAAGCTGGTCTCCTGGAATGTCAGGGGCCTAAATTCTAAAATTAAAAGAGCATTGGTTTTTGACTTCCTTAAAACTCGCTCCCCCCACATGATACTACTCCAAGAAACACACCTTAGGGGCTCGAAGACGCTGTCGCTTAAGCGGGCAACAATAGGCTCAGCATATCACGCGACTTACTCCAACTACGCTCGCGGAGTCAGTATACTGGTGGCCAAATCGGCCCAGTTTGCCCTCCGCCAAATACACATAGATCCTGGGGGGCGCTACCTGATCCTACAGGGAACCTTCCATGGCCATCTCCTCACGATAGTAAATGTTTACCTGCCACCACCTGCTAACATTGAAATACTTCACGAGGTGATGGTACGAGTGGTCCTCCTGGAGGCGGCCCCGATAGTAATCATGGGAGACTTTAACCTGATCTTGGACCCGTTGCGGGACCGCCTCACTCCAGCCGCCTCTGCGCGGACTCGGCTCCCTGGGTGGGCCGACTCCTACTCACTGCAGGAAATATGGCGAGCGAGACACCCACATGACAGAGCTTACTCGTGTCATACCCCGACCTACAATGCCTTCTCGCGTATAGATCTCTGTTTTGGCTCCCCGGACTGCCTCCGCATGGTTCGCGATATATCCTATCTGCCCAGGGGCATTTCAGATCACTCCCCACTCCAACTGGTGCTTGACCTGGGAGTCGAGGGAAGCCGCCCTGCGTGGAGGCTGAGCCCGCTGTGGTTGGAACAGAGAGAAGTACACGAGTACGCAGAACAAGAGGCTGAAATGTACTGGGAGGTCAACGAGGGGACGGCCTCGGAGCTGGTGGTCTGGGACGCATTTAAAGCCTTTACCAGGGGATCCTTTACCTCGGCTATTGCCGAGCATAGAAGATCCCAAGGGGCCCGCCGCTTGGATCTGGAACGGCGCCTTGATTTAGCAGAGACTAGGCACATAGCAGACCCCTCCCCGGAAACCACTACAACCCTGGGTGCCCTGCGACGGGAATATAGACTACTGCTCATTGAATACACTAAGAAGAAACTTCTGTATTCCCGCCACCGGATCTTTGATCAGGGAGACAAGAACGGCCACTTACTGGCCTACCTGGCTAGAGAGGACCAGACACTGCCACCGATTACGGCGGTGTGTGATGTCACGGGCACTCTAATAAGCGATCCCAAATTAATTAACCAAACGTTCGCCCAATTCTATGGTGATTTATATACCTCCAGGCTGGGCTGTACTGAAACACAGCTCCTGGCGTACCTAGAGGACATTCCCTTTCCCACACTGAGTGGAGACAGCGCGGCCCACCTGGATAGCGACCTGAGTATAGAAGAAATAACGGAAGCCATTAAGGCACTTCCCAATAGGAAATCACCAGGTGTGGACGGGCTCCCTGGGGAATGGTACAAAAAGAATGTGGAAACCCTGGCCCCGCGACTCCTCACATTATATAATTCTATTATGCGAGAGGGGACATTACCGGACACAATGCGTAAAGCCCTTATAATAATGATCCCCAAAACCGGGAAGGACCCCACGGACTGCGGCTCTTACCGCCCCATTTCTCTTCTTAACAGCGACGTAAAAATAATTGCAAAAATTCTGGCGAAGCGTATAAACTCGGTGTTGAAAGAGATCATACACGCGGACCAGTCCGGCTTTATGCCTGGCAAGAGCACGGACATGAACCTAAGAAGACTCTTTGATCACTTATCATACAAACACACTAACTGTGGGAAGCGCACCCTGGTATTCATAGACCAGGCAAAGGCCTTCGACTCAGTAGAGTGGAAGTACTTATGGGCGGTGATGCGGCGGTTCGGATTCGGGCCAACCTTCATTAAATGGATCGAGATCTTATACGACTCCCCAGTGGCCAACATTAAAACTAATATACATGTTTCTGCCCAGTTTTCCTTAAGTAGAGGCACAAGACAGGGCTGCCCTCTGTCCCCCGCTTTGTTTGCGCTCGCCATAGAGCCCCTGGCAATCCAAATTCGAACGTCACCAACAGTGAAGGGATTTAAGCTGAACAACTACGAGGAGCGCATAGCGCTCTATGCAGATGACACCCTCCTCTTCCTTCAAGACCCGGGGGCGTCTCTAGACGCGGCTCTGGCTATATTTAGCGCATTCGGCACACATTCTGGCATCAGGGTCAACTGGGACAAAACCCATTTGTTGGCGGTGGACCCTGGGGCCGCCGAGCTCCCTCTACCCGCCCCGCTGAGTTGGACGACCCAGACCACCTACTTGGGAGTAAAGGTCTCAGCGGAACTATCCGCCTTCTACAACTCCAACTTGGTCCCCCTCCTGGCCTGGGCCGAGGAGGTGGCGATACGCTGGGCTTCTCTCCCGCTTACCCTGGTGGGCAGAATAAACCTGCTAAAAATGAAACTGCTACCAAAATTCCTGTACATATTGCATAATTCCCCTATGCTAGTCCCAAAAAAATTCTTTACCAGGCTTCGTGGGATAGTGCTGCGCATACTGTGGAGAGACACTACACCCAGGATTAAGTTGGAGACCTTGTGTCTCTCGTCGAGCGGAGGGGGACTGGCCCTACCGCACTTTTACTACTATTACCTGGCTAGCCAACTGGTATATGCGGGATGGTGGATATGCTCTTCAAACTACAACCCAGCGGTGGGCCTGGAACGTAGAATGGTGGACCCTACGCAGAACCTTCGGGGACTGCTACTGAGCGGCCCCTCATCCTCGGTCGGCCCGCTGCCCACGCCCATGCTGGTGACGCTGGAGATCTGGCGGCGGGTCACGAGACTGTCAGCTGAAGAGGAGACAGCGCGATCCCCACACACTCCCCTCTGGAATAACCCCAAATTGCCACACTTCCAGCGCCTCCCGGAGTCTGCCTTCTGGAGACGCCGGGGCGTCAATGTCCTCTCCGACATAGTCAGCGAAGGCAAGCTCTGTACCTTTATGCAGTTACGGGTTGCCCGCGGTCTGCCCGAAAATTCTTACTTTAGATATTACCAATTACGAGATGCGGCCAGGGCTCAGTTTGGGGGTTCGTCTGTCCCACTATCCATGACGCGACTGGAGAGCCTGGCGCAGATGTGCAGCCTTGTCAGGCCGCTGTCGAGTTTCTATGCTCATACAGCGCGACATCTGGCCCCACTGGGCGAGAGGGCCGTACAGAGATGGGAGGTGGACATTCCTGATCTGACTTCAGGGGAGGATGAGGATATACTGGACGGATCTGGTCCCCCCCTGGTTAGCGCTAGAGACAAGCTCATCCAAGTCAAGTTTCTACACCGCATATACTACACCCCCTCCAGGTTGTGCACAATGGGCCTGCTCCCTACTGCAGCGTGCCCACGATGTATGGTGGCGGATGGGACGGTCATGCATATGTTTTGGGAGTGCGCGGTCCTACAGGAATACTGGCGAGAAGTGCTTGTCTTTATGGAAACTCACCTAGGGGCACCAAGGATCATGCATCCTGGAACGTGCCTTTTTGGGCTCGTGGGAGACCTGCCGGTGTCCGCGGCAACACGTACACTGTACAAGCTGCTTCTCTTTTATGCAAAAAAAGTGATTCTACTTAATTGGAAACACCCTGGGAAGCCGACTAGGAGCGCATGGGTCAGGGTCGTTAACGCCGAAGTCCCAATGTATAAGCTGACGTATATGGCCAGGGGGTGCCCTGAAAAATTCGACAAGATCTGGGGTGGCTGGGTGAGTTGCTCAGCGACGGTGTCGGGAGAGCCAAACCAGGTGGTAGGGGGGGAGTGAGAGAGACAGAAGGACAAAAAGAGAGTCATCTGCTCAATTTAAGTTAAAAACCCAGTGCTCAGAAAACTAATTCTTTTTTCCCTCCGCTATTCCCACAAAAAAGGAGGAAGAGAGGGGAAGGGGAGAAGGGAAATATTTTTTCCTTTTTCTTTTTTTTCTCTTTAAGAGAGTCGCGCCAGGGGGTGGGTGGGGGGGGGGGGGGTCTAAGTTTAAGTCTTTGTTTTTGTTTTTTTTCCTGATTGATTACAATTGATCTATCCAAAAGTTAAACTGTTGTTCAGTAATAATCAATAAAGTTAGAGTTTTAAGGGGGGGGGGGGGTGAAAGAAATAAAAAAGCACTAGCCAGACATAGCATGCTAAGAAGAAATATACCTATGTATGCAGGCGGAGACTGCCTCTACCCTGTTTTCATGCAATGTACTGTCTGCTGAACCTGATACCTGTGGTGCCAATCATCTGTATTTATATGCTTGTTTATTCCTGGCTAAATAAAATTCCTTTAAAAAAAAAAAAAAAAAATTATATAAGCCGAAGGTCTTTTATCCACATTGAAGCATAGGAGGAAGTCACATGGGTATACCCCAGCAAAAATTCCCGAAGTATAAGGATCAGATTTAAGGAGATTCGTAAGTTGAAGAGTGTTCATAATTTAATTGTAATCATACAGGACTTCTCTTCTGTGATTTATTTCCAGAATAGTGGGGTTGACAGCATATACTATCATATTTACAGTATACAGCGTTGGGGCGGCGAATCTTATTTCCAATCGCAGGTTCCCAGTTTTAACGAGGGAGAAGTGCGTACCTAGTTTCAAGTCTGGGGAAAGCAAAAAATGTATAGCCATTAACGAACTCGTTCCTATCAATCGAAATCAAGCTGTCTGTTCTCTGCTTTCTGGATATATGTACGAGAGCCATGTATTCCCTAATCGCTAATTCAGCATCAAAATCAGGTTGAAAAGGCCTGACTGGAATCTGTTGACCATCCAGATATAAGGCGCATGGTTTACGGAATAATGATGAAAACAGAGAGGATTTTTTGGGAAGCTGCCGCTAAAGGCTTCATTGTCCACAAAGCCTAGTATCACGGTTTTAGGGATCTGTCTCAGGAACAAATTTTCATAGTTGGTAATCCGACTTCCTCCAGGTATACTATACACCTTCAAGCAGGCCCTATCCAAAGTATATTTAGCGGAGGTCGCTCGTAGGGCTTGACTGTGGCGTATTCTGACTACAGGTGATACTTATACTCTCTTGATGAAAATTGAAGAATGAAGGATTTGAATTTTAAAACTGTCAGGATCGGACATCAGGCAGAAAGAGTCTTTATTTCTAGTCAGTTTTATCTTTAAATCCAGGCCATTCAAGATAAGCTTTGGCTGATTAAATATATCGCCATAAATAGGGCCCAGAAGCTCCACAGTTTTAGAACTCTGTGTTGCAGTGGCTTTTTTAGCGAAGCCTTAATTGGGGCCATCAAGTGTACTTTCATGATGATGCCCGGCCGAATCCTCGTAAAACAGACGAGCGGTAAATTGTGACACAAGCGTTTGAGCACTATAATTTAAAATAGTTTCGATATACTCCCTATAGCTATAAAGGTTATCAAACTGCGAGATTAGCTGATCCCACAATGTCCACTTGATTGAAAAGCGTGGCTACAGGATAATTAATAAACCCCACACGAGCTACGTCGGGAATGGCTGTGTTATCTTGTTTAACTATACAGCATGTCAGGTGCAGGAGGGTATTATTTAAGTCATAATATTCACCATTACCTGATCTGAAGAATTCCAACGGGGTGTTGTTGGTGAGAGCGGCGATAGGATGCACTTCAACAAATAGAGATTTTTCAATACTCGTTTGCGTGGGTGGTATGGTGAAAATATCCGATTCAGATTTGGTGCACTCTATAGATCTGCTGGTATGAAAGATGTCATCTGCTGCTCGTCTAGCGGGTTTCTGACGACTTCTTTTGCGTAAAGCGTTCTTATCCATGAGCAGTGGGTGAAATTGTGCTACGATTTGTCTTTTTCTTTTACGAGTACTTTTTGCAATGGAAACAAGGCCTGATCGGCCCTGTTCTTGCTGCGGTGGATTGAGCCTGTCCATAACAGCCGCCGAAACAGAAGTGACCGCGTCTGTAGCAATATTTTTGACAGCTGTCTTTGCATGAGGCTTTACTAATTCTAGAACTTTTCAGAAAAGAGGAACGGCCCTTCGAAAAAACGATTTAAAGAGATCACCTAATCCTCCCCCAATCATATACTCGTTGCCATGGAAGCCATCTATTTTCCCTCTTGACTGCCCCAAATAATAAGGGACATAGACCGAGGGATTGGCGTATACCCTCTAAGACAGCATGTTTTAATGTTACAAATCGTTGCGCGGCCTAAAGTGTAATCGTACTATGATTTTCCCGTACCCGAACTTAACAGGTGCGTTCTGGTCTGATAAAATGGAGATTGTAACTGTGTCAAAATATTGTTTGCACACCAGCACGTAATCAGGGCGATTGTACTGAATTGTGACAATGTTGCTGTTTTTACCACTGATTTCAATGGTTCTTAAAAGCTGTCCAAACTATCGCCAACAAACTGGTGTTGGATAATGTCGGTGTACACAAATAATGTGTAAAACCCTGATTTTATACCTGCGTACTGTCTACGTCTTTCTGGCATATTACAGGCAAAACCTTCGTTATACTCAGGCAGACCTAACAGAACTGACAACTTATGCCCTGGTGCGAACTGTACCATTGGTGCATCGGTAACTGTAACAATTCTTTTTACTTCGTCATAGCGTAGCTTAAAGACCTCGCTTGTTATCCTTAAAACTTCAATTCTGTCATTTATAGCCCATGTCAAATCGGACACTGTGGAATAAAAGCCGGCTTTCAGTTAATACTCTCTATACGCGTCGCCCTGTTTAGCGAAGAAAATGTTTCCGTCGTTCAGCCCAATCGTATCCCATGTATGTGGAAACTGTATCTCGGTTAGCGCCACATCGTAAGCGCCCGAGAGGTGAATCGGCCTTGCTAGCTTCGTGGTATAATTAGAAATTGTGTTTTCAGGGTAGATTTTGGATGATGCGTTACTAGGAAGAGTTGTATAAAATGATCCCGATTCCATGGCCTATGCGGATTTCAACTGATTTTCATCAACCCAGCTGTTAAATTTTGTAGGGTACCCGACGCACTTTACAAAATAATGCGTCGCTCCGTGGATGCGTCTTTTCTTCAATATTTTTTCGATCCTGTAGACGCGGTTCTCATCCGCGGGTTCATGTTGTATTTCCTCTTTATAAAATAAACTCTCCATAGCCTCGCCGCTCAGGTCGATTAATTTCTACAGTGGTTTTTGAAATCGCATATTAATAGAGGCTATGACAAAAATTTTGTCAGTGTATGTTTGCTCATAGCCTTTCGCAAATGTTCCTTTATACTGCAAAATCCTTACATGATCAGCAATTTTTAAAGAAGGCTTGTCAGGCTTTGAGTTCAAAATATCACTGTAGATATTTCGCCAAATTCTTAAGGAGTTCTTTTTCATGACATCCACAGGACGGCATTGAATAGTGCGGTTGTAAGTTTGGTTATAACTGGATACAAGCACAGCTAAAATGTCGATATAGCGAAATGTATTATGATGCGTGAGAACGCCACATTCGTGATTTTAAAGTGCGAGTAAAACGCTCAACCAGCGCAGCCTTTACGTTGTTACTCGTAAAGTAATGGTGTATGTTGTATCTTTTACAAAGACATTTCATGTGTTGATTTGAGAATTCTCTGCCACGATCTGTGCGTATTTTTCGTGGTACGCGACCGCTATTCTCAAATATCAGTTCGAAGTCTCTTGCGACGCATGCTCCTGATTTGGATGCTAATCCGACGCACCAAGCGTATTTTGATAAAGCATCTATAACCGTTAAAATGTATTTTATTCCATCATTTTCTTTAGAGTATTGTATTAAACACACAAGGTTACATTCCCAGAGCGAATCTATATCAGCCGCAATTATTTTATTTCTAGCAAATTTCTTTCTGATTGGCTTGTGAAGGCTATAACAATTAATCTTTCGAAGCCATTCTGTAATTTTGCGATGGTTTATTCCCTTAAGCGCCCTATGCAATTTTTGGATTCCTGCATAAGATCTGGCATGTGATGCTGTAAAAAATTGGGGCTGCAATTTGCGTGCAAACCGTGAAGAGGGCATGTTGGTAATTACGCAGCATGGCGGCGTATGTAGTGCTTTAATTACCCCATCTTTTTTATAAATCTATCACATTTTGATTCTGCCAGTCAGTTTTAAACCCAGTGATTATAGCACATAGAAAGCCCTATATAGCGCTTTAATTACTCCCAGCTTTTTTTTATAAAGTATCTACCACATTTTGATTCTGACATCCCCTGCTTTAAACATGGCAGAAGATAGAATGCTATATTCAGCTTAATACCATTTACAAGGTCTTTCTGTGTGGCTGAGCTACTGTGACAGTAACTGAAGTTTGAGAGCTTCTGACCTCTTGACCCAACCATCCTGATACTTTTGTAATAAACAAATTCTAGATGCAGAAGTCACAGATCTGATTAATTGGAGGCACAAGCATCTACCACCATACATAGGAACAATGAATGCCTGTTATGAGTTCATTACAACAAATTTAAGTCATTAGTCAGGTGTCTAATTTACCATGACAATAGCTGAAGTTTGGGACCTTCTGACCTGTGGCTGATCTACCGCGACAGCAGTTGAAGTTTGAGACCTTCTGACCTCTTGACTCATCCATCCTGATACTTTTATGATAAATAAAATATAGATGCTGGTGTCACAGATCTGATTAATTACAGTTGAAAAAAAAGTTCCTGTGGTCAGGTGGGAACAATGGACATTTGTAAATAACTAGAAACACATGTTGTGGACATGGCCTGGCCTGGACATGTCTGAGCTTGACCAACGAGATCCTGTATATAAGAAGGCCTAGCAGGTCACACAAACACGCAGTTTACAGGGGGGGCACTTGTCTTCTGAATTTACAGAGAAAAAAACATCTCCTGCTCATCTTCTGAATTTGCAGAAAGCACATAATCTCCTGGACTTCTCAAAACAGTGTTGGAAAAGGTAATATACTGCTTTTTTTAATTTTTGCATTAATGTATTAGGATAAACATATTTCTTTATTAATACTAATTATATTATATGTATATTTTTTAATATAGCCACCCTTAATATTTGTGCGATATATTGCTGTATTACTATAGCTGTATTTATTTTTAATTATTATAGTTTATTAATATTGCCGTATTATATTAATATTACCGTATTAAAATAATTATATGTATATTTTTAATATAGCCACCCTTAATAGTTGCTTGATACAGTCGCCTACTACTATAACTGTATTTATTTTTAATTATCATAATTATCCTATAATATACAATAAATATAAAACAACAAAGCTACTTCCTAAATCTAGTGCTACGTCACTCCCTCCTAGAAATTAGAAAATAAGTAGGGGGGGGGGGGTTCTAGCTCACAGCTTCGAGCAAGCAGCCTCTCTCACTTAAACAAACTCAGTTAACCCTTTCTATACATTCACATACATATACATCCATTTATATCTCTTGTCACATATGGATTCTCTCTCTCTGCCGCCTACGGGCACAATGTATCACATCTTATACTTTCAACCGATTCAGCAGCAACACAGTTTAGCAATCTGCTTTTACTAGAAGGGATCCAATAATGCACATCTAACCTATGAATTCCAAACCCACAACGCCGCTGTGTACGGTGCATCAATCTTGGCTATAACCCAGCCAATGCTTCTCATTGCCAACAATCCCTTCTTACAGTTTGAGTAGGACTGCTACTAACTATATATGATAGACTAACAGGCTATTTCTATATAAACAATTCAACAGGATTAACTCTACACAACAGACAAGCACACTAACTTTATATAAAAGGACAGGTAGGACTACTTAAATTCAAAGAAAATTCAATCAAGTTATTCCGTTAGTTTTGCTAGTAGTTCCCAGCAATATGCCTGTTATTCAATTACAAACATGACGTTTTGAGCACACAGAAAGATTGCTTGATTAATCAATGATAACTTGACTCTCCACACCCTTCCCACTTTTCTGGAGGGTGTAAGAATTGACCTTGGTACAATGTTTGCTGCCTCTCAATCTCAATTATGGCAGCCAGATTTATGATTATAGGATCTTCCCCAGACGCTGGACACAATATGTTCCGCTGTAGAGTCTCCTGGATTTCTTCCGCTACACAGTTTAATAATCTACCCTCAGACAGAGGGATCCACTCATGAACATTCAAACGATAAACAAATAAATGTGGACAGTAACCCTCAACCAGTGGGCTGTAGCCACACCGGTGGGTGGGGTAGGGGTTATTATGCTTACAGATCTCCTATCCCCATGTGCTTATGGTTAATAATAATAATCCTTTTTTCACAATCCGGACAAGACATGGAGGTGGGACTTATACACAAATAGACAGAGCACCAGTACAGCTGGCTTAGTCTCACTGCCCCTCGGGATCCACGTCTGACAGTTCCCTCGTCCTAAGCCTGACCACAGACTTCCCGGGAGTGGAAAAACCCTATTCAGACCTTCTGGCAGTCTCTCTCTCTCCCAAGCCTGACAGCAGACCTTTTACTAGAAGTTGAGTCTCTGCACAGGCTACCTGACAGTTCCCTCCTCCCTCAAGGGGTGGAAAAACCTCGTACAGGCCCTCCCTGGGACAGCCTGCTGACTTCACCAGTTAACCAGTACTTTCCAAGACAACAGGCATGCAAACAATTCCTTGTCGTTCTTATGACAGGTTCTATCACGTGGTCGAGACTTAAAATACCTGTCGAGTGGATCCAGATCGATCAGCCTTGACACGGCACACAGGCAAGCCTGGAGTCAGCCACACAGGTATAGATAATTAATTTATCTTACCGTGTTCTGATGGCTTGTTGGGCCCGCCAAGTCCAAGATTGCCTATGTCCGCGCCTTGTTTCTGATCGTCTCCCGATCCTATCGACCACTCCCCGTACGGGCCACCAACTGTCGTGGATTTTCTTTGGGAGACCATGGCGTAATCAATAGGAATGTTTGCATCCTTCCAAATTAATGTTATGAGACTGTGCGCACAGCCTGAAGCAATCACACTGACACAAGTTCAGCATATGAAAACTTCCTAATTTCTGCTTTATTTGTGGGCAAGTAGCCTCTTTTATAAAGTTTAACATATCTGCCCTTTTGGGCATGCCAAGGATTACATAGATACAATGATTGCTTGATTATTGGATAGGTGTCTTGAGATTCTTCCTTCATCCGGTCATCTGTTATTGCCTGTTACGTGGTATCAGTCCGGAGAGGGCAGGACAAGATGGGTGGTTTGTCTTGGACACCACGTGTGGATGGTCTGATATGATTGGAGGTTATAACTTGCACTTATTATTAGTATAAATTTTCCATAGCTATCTGCGTCGACTAGCACATGTGCTAAAAAGCGGTAATGTTTCAGACTGCGGTTACGGGTGTCTACTTTACTTCTCCTAAAGTTTACCAAGAATCGGGAAATAGAGGTTCTTGCTAAATGTCAGCTTCTGTTTATATCTATAGGAGTTTAGAGAACGGAAAGTTTCATTGCATATGAGGAAGTGGATACATAAAGAACATAAGAATATATAAGAATATCTCTGAATATTTGTGTTCTAAACAGACAAGATGGAAAAGTACTGTCATTGGTATACAGAATGCATAACATACATAAAAACAAGTCCACTGTCCACTACATATGAAATGTATGTCCATTGTCCCGAAAATATATATATTGCGGATATCCACTACACCTCAGCGGTATAAGAAATAGCAACCAATCACGATGCAGCTTTCATGTTACCTCAGCAGTACAAGAAATAAAAAAACAATCACAGTGCAGCTTTTATGTTACCTCAGTGGTATAAGAAATAGCAACCAATCACAGCGCAGCTTTTATGTTCCCTGAGCGGTATAAGAAAAAGCAACCAATCACAGTGCAGCTTTTATGTTACCTCAGCAGTATAATATATAACTACCAATCACATCACAGCTATCATGTTACCTCAGCAGTATAATATGTAACAACGAATCACAGCACAGCTTTCATGTTACCTTAGCGTTATATTATAGAACAATCAATCACAGCGCAGCTTTCATGTTACCTCAGCAGTATACTATATAACAACCAATCACAGCGCAGCTTTCATGTTACCTCAGCAGTATAAGAAATAGCAACCAATTACAGTGTAGCTTTTATTCTGCCTCAGCAATATAAGAAATTGCAACCAATCACAGCGCAGCATTCATTTTACCTCAGTGGTATAATATATAACAACCAATCACAGCGCAGCTTTCATGTTACCTCAGCAGTAAAATATATAGCAACCAATCACAGTACAGCTTTCATGTTACCTCAGCAGTTTAAGAAATAAGAACCAATCACAGCGAAGCTTTCATGTTATCCCAGCACTATAGGAAATAGCAACGAATAATAGCACAGGTTTCAGTATACCTCAGCAGTATAAGAAATAGCAACCAATCACAGCGCAGCTTTCATTTTACCTCAGCAGTATAAGAAATAGCAACCAATCACAGGGCAGCTTTCATGTTACCTCAGCGGTATAAGAAATAGCAACCAATCACAGTGCAGCTTTCATTTTACCTCAGCGATATAAGAAATAACCACCAATCACAGCACAGCTTTCATGTTATCTCAGCAGTATAAGAAATAGCAACTTATCACAGTGCAGATTTCATGTGACCTGAGCAGTATAAGAAATAGCAACCAATCACAGCGCAGCTTTCATGTTACCTCAGCAGTATAAGAAAGAGCAACCAATCAAAGCACAGCGTTTATGTTCCCTCAGCAGTATAATATATAACAACGAATCACAGCGCAGCTTTCATGTAACCTTAGTAGTATAAGTTATAACAACCAATCACAGCGCAGCTTTCATGCTACCTCAGCAGTTCAGAAAGTAACAACCAATCACAGCGCAGCTTTCATGTTAACTTAGTAGTTTAAGAAATAGCAACCAATCAAAGCACAGCTTTCATGTAACCTCATTAGTATATGTAGCAACCAATCACAGCACAGCTTTCATGTTACCTCAGCAGTATAAAAAAATAGCAACCAATCATAGCTCAGCTTTCATTATACCTCAGCCGTATAAGAAATAAGAACCAATCACAGCACAGCTTTCATGTTACCTCAGCAGTATAAGGAATAGCAACCAATCACAGCGCAGCTTTCATGTTACCTCAGCACTATAGGAAATAGCAACGAATTACAGCACAGCTTTCATTATAGCTTTGTAGCTGCTAATATAGCATGTGCACTAAGCCACTGTCGATTTTTGTAATTCCGCACGATATTTGGGAAAAACTTTTGAATCAATTCGTCTTTGGGTAATGTCATCTTACCAAAATTTGTGGGCAATTTGATGCATTGTGTAAATCTGTCGATTGCTATCTTCCCATTCCCAATATCCAGCAATTGTTTTGCGAAACATTCGGCGGATACATCGTTTTGTAGTTGAACACGCATCTTGCATGCGCGCCACCTATCGTAGGATAGATGTACTATGCCAGAAACCTTCGCAGGAGTGTACTCAACAACTTCCCAAAGTTTAATGGCGATCGGATGAATGGTGTAGTAATGCAAAAAATGACAAACAGACAGACATACATTCAATTTTATATATAGATGAAGGTGGATATATGAATATATATGTTTGCCTACGCTGATATTGAAAACAGACATTATTACTACAACAGTCCCTCCTTTTTGTTTCTTTGGAGCAGCCAAGCGAACGTCTATGTCAGGTACTTCCAAATGCCCTAGTGGCAAGTGCTGGTATTCCTATACTACTTCCCCGGATCCCCCACCCAAAGTTCTCATAATATGCATAAACAAAAAGTATCATAGGAAGACACTGCAAGAAGAGAGGGTTGATCGAAAGCAGATTCAGCTTCAGAGTCAGTAGTCAAAGGCAAAGCATCATCATACATAACGGGGCTAGTTCTTTAAAGATGTTAATTAGACCCTTCAGAGCCTTAGTTATGGAACACTTGTTGTGGACCGTCAAGTCTGGGTTCTAGAGCTTTGCGGACATGTCTTTTGGTAACCACCCAATCTCCTAGTTTCACAGAATGAGTTCCTTCTAAGCGGTCAGGATCTGGAAAGGGAGACAAACACTCGAGAATATACATTAGTTAAGTGTTTTGTGAGAGCAATAACACAGTTTGTCAAGCTACCATGCTGCTTCTAGAGTTATAGCGGTAAATACCATCCTAACCTTGGGGCGACCCAAAAAGTACCTCATATGGGCTAAAGCCTATTCTGTCAGGTGTGTACCTTACGGAGAAGAGTACCAGGGGGAGGCACTCAGTCCATGGTCTGTTGAGCTCTGCCATGGCCTTCTGGATCGTGGTTTCTTAGGTACCATTTAAACTGTGCTCTACCATTGCTTTGTAGAAGGTACAGAGAGTGAAAGGCCTGTTCTACCCCCAACGCTTTCATTACTTTCTGCATCACTTTTCCCATGGAGGGAGTACCTCGGTAACTCTCAGTTGTCTCTGCTACTCTGTATCTGTATACCACCTCAGATATCAGTTTTTGGTGGTGGCGTTTGTGAGCGGTTATGCCAGATTGACTGCTCTTGGCAGTTGGAAGTAGTCTACCTGAAGACACTGGAATGGGTAGTTGGGACGAGGGGTACACTGCATGGGAGCCTATACAGACCTACCCACGTTGTTCTGTGCACAAATCAGGCAGCCCTGTGTGTGTTTAGCTGCCGTGAAGCTAAATCCTGGTGACTAGTAACCACATCTGTAATAGCTGTTTTTGACAGGTGTGTATTTCCATGAGAGGCCAGAGCCATGACAGGATAGGGGCCTGTGGGAGACAAGGCTTGTTAGATACCATCCATTTATCTCCAGGTGTCTCTGCTCCTCTTGTTGTTTCCCATTGTTCCCTTTTCCCCCCTTTGGCTGCCTGCTTTTGTAACTGAATCAACAGGTCATAATCCACTGGGGGTGACATCTGAGGGGATACCTGTACCGCCCAACCCTTGGAGGAACAAGTCTGGGTTTCTGTGTGGCTGTCTTCACAGCCTGATCAGCCGGGTGATTTACGGTTGCCTCTTTTGTGCCATCCTTGGAATGGCCTTTTGTTGTGTTTTTCAGGCCACTCTTTCAGGCAGCAAGAGGGCTTCCATCAGTGCCTGTAGAGATTTACTGTTTTTAATTGCTTTTTTTATTTGCTTTCAAGAATGACCTCGCTCTCCAGATGGGTCCGTAGTCATGAGCATTGCCATAGACATAGCGTGAGTCTGTGTGTACGTTAGCTGTGTTATCATAAGCATGCGTGCTTCTTCCAGAGCTCGCAATTTGGCTTCTTGGGCTGATATGCAAGATGAAAGAGGTTCGGCTTAGACTACATCATGTAAGGAGAGCACACCATAACCTGTATAGAACCTGCCTTCTTGACCATACCTCGATCCATCCATTAAGTGTGCAAAATCAGGGTTATCTAATGACTAATCAACATGACTGAACCTCTGTCTACTGGGCAATTAGCTTGTGCATAGTCATATGTATCAATTTGAAAGGGAAAAAACTATCAGGTGATCATTCCCACTTCCCTCCGTTTTCCAAAGGTAGCAAGGTAGCTGGACTGAGAGCATTGCAATGCTGACACGTTGAGTGGCATGAGCAGGGCAAACTGTAGATAAAAGTGACATTCCATGAGGCAATGTCTGAGCGAAAACCTATGACAGTGTTCTAAATACTGTCATATGTAAATTGAAAGCTATCTCAGAACTTTTTATTTTTTTATTTATTTAGCTGCAGTTAGCATTTCTAACACAAGAGGGCACAACACAAATAATATGCTATGGAGGGTTGCCAGTCAGTCTACGGTGGAATGTCAGGGGAGGCACTGTTTATCACTGCTTATTCTGAATGAATAAAATAACAGTTTCAGTGAAGACTGACACTAAAATATGCAAAGACATAAAAATAGAAAAAAAACAAAATGTGGCTGAAACTGACATCCTACTCTGAGCGGTCATTAAAGTATTATGTATAGGGAGAGAAACATTTGTATTCCCAGTCAATATCCGAATCACACATTTTACATTCATCACAGCCTGAACACTGGTCATTAACTCTCATCCATGTATGTGGTCAAGTCTGTCTCTCTCATATAAATATTAATAACCTTATAATCCTCCACACACAATGTTTACTGCTGTTATGGATTTCAGGAAATTGTGGATCCACTGGACCAACTCAGTTCCTGAGTGGTTGGTAGCCCACTCCTCAGATAGACGGACTGTAAACAGAGAAAGGGTAACTGACCCTTGGTTGAAGGGAAAATGGCAGACCCCTACCTATAAGCAGAGTGACCACCCTCATAAGTGCAGCCCTGCGCTGGAACCTCTGACTATCCCTGCAGAGGTGAAACTCAGGACCAAAAGGAACTGGCAGCAGACAAATGCAGGAAGACACACACATATAGACAAAACTGGTGACCATGCCAGCTCAGATAGCCTACAGCAGACCCACAAAGTGCATCAGTTCAGCTTTAATAGGGGTGTAATGACTAATAAACCCCTCAGGTGAGCTCAGAAGGAGAGAGCTGAGTAACCCTTTCAGTGCTGGACAAAAGCAGAAAGGAAAAGCAGAGACACGCTAGCAAATGGCCGCAGCAGCATCATACAAAGAAAAAGTTACAGAAGTACCACAACTCTCCTCATCTTGCATACAAATGCATTCAATCGTTACCATCTCCCTCTGGGATTCCTGTTATCAGGAGCAGCAAACAGAAGAAAAACATTCAATCTTTAACTGTTTGTAACAACAGATTCCACAGCAACCAATAGTATCACTAATATTTTCCCATAATAGGACACTCATTTCTTCTACCGGACATTATCACACTGAAAACACAACAGTAACACCATTTAGCAAGTATACACACATCCAACCAATTACAGAACTGACATGTACACAAATAACAGCAAAAATGTACCTTAAAATTCCTATCTTTCCTATTTTTAAGACAGTATAATTCACTGCATTCATTACAAGTTTTATTCCAGTAACGCAAGAGGAGTACCGCTGCAAGATTTTGCAAGGTCAATCACACCCTACTCCTCTCCGCTTATCTTACTATGAGAAGAGGGGCTGTGCCCACAGCTCTGTACAAGCACACACATTCCTTCTCACTGAAAGTTAAACATTTGCTCCTCACTCACTAAAAACTCTGAAGGGGGCAAAAAGGGGTTTGCACGGAACAAGCATTAACCATTCATCTATTCATATATATATATATATATATAGAGAGAGAGAGTATCATACATCTTTTCGTACTACGTTTCCCTGAAAATAAGACAGTGTCTTATATTAGTTTTTGCTCCCAAATATGCGCTAGGGGTTATTTTCAGGGGATGTCTTATTTTTCAATGAAGATGAATTCACATTTATTGTCAAACAAAAAAAAAATGAACATTATATACTGTACAGTAGTTGTCACCACAAACCAGTATAACTAGACAAACTGTGAATCATATCAAGAATTTCTTGATACTACCATTATTTTCAAGTACAACAATCTAGGGTACATCCCGATATTTATGAACACAAAGCAAGAATTATTCAATGACAGTCATGTCATCATCTTCTGGATCATCATCATAAACATCCGAACCTGGAATTTCCTGGTGAATTTCTTGTGACTCCATTTCTTTTAGAATCATTGGCCCAATTCTCTCATGTCAAGCAACAGCACTGTCCTTAAATGAGTACTTCTTGTCAAGGTAGCCTGCTCGTAGTGCATTTGCAATGCAGCTGTCAGTGATTTTCTCCCATGAATTCTTCACCCAAGTAACGACCTCTTGTAGTTTAGGCTTCACAAAGTTTCCATGCTGATTTCTCTCCATTCTAGTTTCAATGTAGTCATTAATTTCCATGCACAAATTGTCATTGAATGGCTTGTTTATAGCAACATCAAGAATCTAGAGATAGGCCATCATTCCTGCAGGAATCATTATTTGATCTATTTTTCTTTTGTGAAGAAATTTCTTCAGGTCTTTGGCATGGTGTGTGCTGGCTGCATCCCAGACAAGCAGACCTCTTTGGCTCCATAACAAGCGGCAACATTAAATCGACCAACTTCCTTATAGCGGCTTGTGTGGCCCAGGCTTTTTCAGTTTCAAGAATGAAAATTCATGAAACACGTTCAATCGTATCCTTCTTGCCCTTAGAAAGGATTAAAGGTGGAACTTTAGTGCCATCTAGACGAACTGCCAAAATACAGGTAACACGTGCACTTTCGTAAGTAGTGGAGGGAATGTACACTGAGGAGGCACCTCACTGTTCAATTATTGTTTGAGATGTTTGGCCCATAAATACTGCAGTTTCATCCATAGCAGTCATATTGGAAAGATTGTATTTAGAGAAGTCAGTGTCATCAATAAAGGACTTGAATGCAAGTGCACGTTTAATGACTTCAGCATCTTCCAGCCTAAACAGTGTTGTGGATCTTCTTAAAGACAGTTCACTTTGCTTAAGGAAACTATCCACCCAGTGTTGTGATGCTTTGAATTCTTCAGGGGCTATTCCGAATTGTGGTGCCATTGCAAGGGCAAATTCTTGGATCTGAGCCCTATTCACAACCAAAGACTTTGCTCCCCTGCCAAGAACCCATTCAAACATCAGGTCTTCCAGCTCGGAAAATAATGGTTGCCGACCTGATCCACACTTGCGCTTTTTAGCATTTCCGTTGTCCACTTGTTAACTGAGGTTACCATAATCTGCTCGCCATTTTCGGACCAATCGGATACTCAACATCTTCTCTTTGCAGAAAGCAGTAAGATTTTTGCCCCAAGAGTCTTCCACGATTCCTTTCTTGTACTCGACGGAATAGCTCTTTCTTTTTGCGCTCATATCTAGGGGTAAAAATATACCAGCGCTGTTAATTTCTTGTACTTTAGAACCTTCAGCAGAAAAGCAGACACCCCCTAAAGAATCAAAGTGACACACTGGTTGCCTGACTCACACACAGGGCCACAAAAAATAAGGGCTGTAAAGTACCTGGCTCCCACACACTGTCTGGAGACTGAAACGATCACCCCCTAAGGCTGGGTTCACACAGGGCGAATTTGCTGCGGAAATTGTGTCCGGAATTTCACGCGGCAAATCCGCCTGTGGCCACTAATCCCTCGATTGGCCAGCCTTGTGGACAAGATTTCTCAGAAATCTCGTCCACATGGGATGCCGAATCCGTCACGGCAAAGCTGGGAGAAGCCGGCGTTGCGGTGCGGATTCGCTGCGGCCACGCTCTCCTCTATGGGAGCGCCGGCTGCAACGGAAAAGCGTGCAGCCAGGCCGCTTCAAAACCCGCGGCTAAGCGCCACGGGTTTTGAAGCAGCGCTTTCCCGGCGGAAATCTTGCTGTTTTTCGCTGCGCCCAAACTGCGAGATTTCCGCTGGGAATACGCTCTGTGAGAACCCAGCCTTAAGAATCACACACTGGTTGCCTGACTCACACACAGAGCCATAAAAAAATAGGGGCTGTAAAGTACCTGTCTGCAGACTTTAATGATCACCCACAGCAGTTTCTGTACCACTTGTACAGCAGGGATGGTATTGCAGCTTCCGGCCACCAGGGGAAGCTCATCACAGCAGACGTGTACAGCAGGGACAGAACATACAGTATGGCATTTTCTGGCCAGCAGGGGGAGCTCACAACAGCACACTCGTACAGCACAGCAGGGACAGGATAACGTGGCAGGAGACGAGGTAAGGGCAGACTGTGTGCAGATCTACCGGTACATCTGGCGGTAGGAGACAACGAGGATGGCAGCAGGGGACGGGCCTCTTGATGCCTTGCGTGCACATTTACAAGCGACGGCCGCTGAAGTGAACATCGGGATTGGCGGCAGGTGACTGTCTTCATGTCCTGCATGTAGTTGCTCTGCAACGGACGGTGAAGGGAAGGGACGATGGCGGTGGGCTTACTTTCGGGGGTTGCCTTATATTTGGCACTTCTGCAAAACCTCTACTAGGTCTTACTTTCAGGGGATGCCCTATTTTTGGGGAAACACGGTATATATCTATAGGTGACACAATAACACTCTTGCACTGTATATATATTTATTATCACATATTGATCCTTTCTCTCCCTGAAAGCTTTTTTACTGCTGACTGCGATCTTCTGATTTTTATACTGCTACTGGCACCCATAGTGACCTGTCCCAGAAGCGCTATCTGACACTTATAAGAAGTCAACATGTACAGCAATGATCAGTGTTAGGACATCAAAACATACAGGACAAACGGTACAGTGGTTAATTGTCACATAGTTGTCCACAGATTCTGCATGAACTTGCTTCATGTCATACAGGGACACAGACTATGAAAGGATTCCCTTTCTGCCCCTTTTCCCCCCTTGCAAAGTGGAAAAGATTTTTTCAGCAACAACTACATATGTGGGCAATTTAAGCTCAACGCTAGACAAAACAACTTGAGGTGGGTGCCAAACACAGGCTGCAGGGCAGATAATCGGGGGAAAGGTGTTTGCAGCCAGGATATTGGGGTTTGGAATATTCCTATGCAATGCAGAAAAGGAATCCATCATTGCAGTGCAAAAATTGAGATGCAAAGTAAAAGGTACATTGATGGGAGATGAGAAGCCAGCTCATTTCTGCTGCAGAGCTAAGCTGGCCCCTGGGCGGCGGCCGAAGGTATTGTTACAGCAGATTCAAAAATAGCTGCTAGGCCATGGCTGGCACTGAAATGGCCACCGAAGGCGTGGCCTGACTGGACAATGGTGATGGGTGGGTCCAGGAATACAACATACTAGACATGTATCAAGGTATGCAGACTGCTATTAGCCACAATAACAACACAGCCATCTAGGGGCAGGGCAAAAGGGAGAAAAACATCATCCTGGCCAGAGAGGTGCCCTCAGATAGTGAAGAAGGGCTTGCTTTCCTTTGTCTTTAACTCAAGGCACATAAAACAATTACCATCTTGTAACTGCAACTATCGTACTTCAACTTTACGTCACTTACTGAAATATTCTTCTCTGCAAACTTGAGCAATAGTCTATCAACCAAAATTCCTTAATTATCCACTAACAATTTTCAAACGCTCTCATCTAAACAGTCCGCTTTTGCCATCAATCATTCCCTTTGCAATAGTTGCAAGAAAGAAGGTAGCAGCACTCACCCAAATGCAGTAAACTGTGGTATTACCGTGGATGCAGGTCAGGACAAAGAGCTGGATCCTTGCTCTCCAAAGGATACATCAAGTAGAAGAAAGCGTCCAACAGCATTCAAACAGACTAGCTTCAGTCCATGTGAAAACTGTCTTTATTGATCCCAAGACATGCGTGTACAAATAAAAGAACAGCAGCAGCAACGTTTCAATCCCTACTGGGATCTTTGTCAAGCTCACTGCACGTTATCATGAACATCATTAAGTAATCAACATGATAAAACACACCTCCCTCAGTAGCCAATCCTGTGTGAACCCACATTAGATATCATCTGTAACGGAAAATGGGGTATTCGATCACTCACTTGGCACCCAGCTTAGTCTTGGATGCGCGTCAGCCGCGACCGAGTGCGCATGTCAGGAAATGCCTGGGTCTCATGTGATGTCAGATGTCTTGGTCACATGACCGGTATGGGGGCCACATGACTGCAATAATGGTCACATGACCGGCATCATATATGCCAAACATCTATACCGAGAATACATCGGATCATTTGGTGTGCGCATCTCACTAACAGTGTGGGCATGCGCATCGTCCCCCTGTTAACATCATATTGCATGTGGCTTATTGCACTAATGAAAAACAGGGTCGTATCTGCATAATGTACCCCATGATTATTACCACAGGGGGCGCACAGATGACATGCGCATGTAATGCATGCATATACATCATATCCATAGGCAAAGCTAACTAACAGTAACAGACTAGACTAAAAATTATACACAATAAATGTCACAAATTACATTGCCCACCTATTACATTAGTATAACCACCCAAAGGTGCAATATAATGGGGACATCAACCACTGATGAACAATAAGCCACACTCATAGAAAAAGTGCACTAATACATAAATGGTACACATTCCAGGAATACCAGGCGCAAGAGAAGACTGCGCCAATTTGGATTTTCCTCAGCAGCTACTTATTCTACACGATTTGGAAGCAGAAATCCACCTTTTTTGTCCAAGAGACCTCCGCCTCAGGTGAAAGAAGATAGCAAGGAGCAGAAAGGTACGAAGGGGAGGAAGAAAGCACACCAGAAGTAGAAAATAGGGCGGTACAGACGAGATCCTCAATCAAGAAGCCTCCGAACAAGAGGGGATGGATATTGTTGTCAATCTCTCTTCCAGGAGTCTCACTGATGTGGAGATTAAGGTACTGTCTCGGGGCTTGACTTTCTGTCCCTCTCACAATACCAATTGGTTCCAACTTGACCTTGACTGTGAAGCCTTAATCCGGAGACTCAAGTGCAAGTTGAATTTTGCTGATAAACTACCAGTACCTCCGACTTCTGGGTCTGTGGAGCAATTCACATCTCATGAAGTCAGACTGTGCTGCAAAAGTAATTTCCAACCCTCTATCACTGACCCCTCCCTTAAAGTTTTCTCTAGATTAGTTAAAAAAGATATCTCAAATTTGAGGTCATGGGAATATAAACACAGAAATAGGCCTAATTTCAATAAGACTGAAAAGGTCAGCAGTCAGAAAACTTAAAAATGACTCCTCCATTGTCATTAACTCGTCAGACAAGGGGGGAGCCATTGTCATCATGAACAAGGCGGATTATGAAAAGGAAATAGAGAGACAACTATCAGATCATGAGGTCTACCAACCCCTAGACCTATCATTTCAGGGAGTGATTCCTTGTTTAGTAATCCATCGCGGTTCCTTGATCGTATTTTACGCCAATTTGAACACAGTGCTAGATCTTACATTCCGGATACAAGTGATTTTCTTAACAAAATCCGTTCATTAACAGTTCCTGATGGGACGTTGCTAGTAACCTTGGATGTTGTTTCCCTTTATACCAATATCAGACTTGTGAGGGGAATAGAAGCAATTCGCGATAAGCTTTCTAAAGATTGGTCTGGTAGGAGAGTACAGTTCATTTTAGACCTACTGGAATTTATCTTGACTAATAATTTTTTCATTCATAGTGAGAATTTCTTCCAGCAGATGTGCGGGACCGCCATGAGGTCCAACGTTGCCCCCACATACGCTAATGTATATAATCATAAGAGTACTATCCGGACAAAAAAAGTTGACTTACCTGTCCCAAAACACTTTTTATCGATGGGCCACACGGTCAGCCAATTAAAATTTTGGGTCATTGACCAGGTACATAAATCTTTGAGGGGAGGTGATCAAGAAAAAATGTTGAAAAATAAAGAATTACAATGGATATTTGCCCTAGACACCCTTAATCCACATGGACTAAATCTGGATTACGCGATTACTTCGTATATCTAATATTAATTGTTTTTTGGTGTCCTTTTTAATATTTTTAATGTGTTTAATAAGTTTTTAATTGTCATTTATGTGTGTTCATTGTAACCACTTTAGTTGACCCCTCTTTGTGTGTCCCTCCCTTTTTTTTGATACACATCTCTCTTTTTTCAGATCATTGGGGTATGCATTTTCTGTGACAATCCATCTGGCACCCTCTTCGAGACTGTTGAATGTTGAATGTTCCTGCGTTCCGTCCCACTGATCCCCAATAACGGCAGTCTTCTCCCCAGACATTATCAGTGGCGCAAACATATTGTATTCCCCGGGTATATAAGTCATATAACCAGCTGGACTGGGCTAAATCTGGTCGGTGGTGGGATCTTGCGCCTAGACACGGGACCACAGTACAATAGTCGAAGGAATATGCGGCTACTTGAGTGTTGGACGAGTTATACCAGAAGATAACCATACCCTCATATTCTTCCGACTAAGGATTCCAGTTGCCACCCTCCTCTCTCACTAGCCCTAACCAGAGTAATGTCCTCGGCACAACTAAGACTGGTCTCCCGGATCTGAAGCTTTCTTACAGTATGAAGCATGGATCCATGTAAGTCTTTCGGCTAGTTTCACAGCTGTGGCAGTAGTCAGAAGCACCTGGTAGGGACCATCAAATCGGGGCACAAGAGGGTGCTTCCTGAGGAACTTCTTGACGCACACCCAATCCCCAGGCTGCAAGATATGTGTCCCAGTGTCTGCCTCTGAGTCTGGAAGAGAACACCTGTGCATAGGCTTTGGTTAGTGCTTTAACAACGGAAATCACACACTTAGTCAACACATCAGATTGTAATTGTAACTACTAAGGATAGTAGCAACCTAGCCTTGGGGCTAGCCCAAACAATCTCGTAGGGAGATAATGCATGATCCCCCATGGGTTCATATCTAACACTGAATAGGGCTATTGGATGACAGTCTTTTCAAAGGGGCGTCATTTTTAAGTATCTTACTTTTTAGCATGCCACTAAGTCTCTCCACCTTTCCACTACTCTAAAGGTGGTAGAGTATGTAAAAGGCCTGGGATACACCGAGAGCAGACATGACATGTTACATTCACCTGCGAAGTTTGTACCTCTGCCTGACTCTGAATCACTTCTGGTACCCCATATTCACAGTTTACCTCGTTCATGAGCTTCTTTGCGGTTACCCACTTGTTTGCCTTGGTAACAGGGTCGGCCTCCAACCTATAAAGACATCAACAACAACAAGCACATATTCATACTTCCCAACAAGTGGGAGCTGAATGTAGTCAATTTGCAATCCCTGAAATGGGTAGAGTGTTTCCGGCAAGTGTGATGTGCAAATTTACTTCTGCCCTGACTCACCTATGGCATAGATCATGCTAAACTGGACAAATGATGCAGCAGCTACAGAGAACCCAGAAGTCGCCCGTCCTCTTTCAAGCGTCGACGTCATTGCTGCTTTACTAGGTGGGTCTTTCCGTCCATCAGCTGGGCCATCATGGGATACAGGAACTGTGGTGGGCAAGTGCTGTTGACTGTTCACCATACGCTGTCCTGTTTCTGCTGCTCCCATATTAGTCCATTTATTCTTTCCTTCCTTGCTGGCTTGTAACTGTAAAGTCTTTAGCATATCAAAGTCCAAATTTTGTCAATGTCCAAAGTTTTTGCCACTGACTCATGCTGTCAGTATCTTTTCTTCTTTCTTCCACGGCTTGAAGGCCGCTGCCTTTGCTGTGCTGTCGGCGAGGATGTCGTCTCTCGCTTGTCCAGTGTAGGAATTGGTGTGAACTCTCAACTTTGTCAGGTAGAAGTAGGGCCTCCATGAGACTCTGCACCACTGCACCATTCTCAATTGGTTGTCCTGCTGAGATAAAAAAAACTGTCTGGCCTTCCATATTGGGCCGTAATCATGAGCTATGCCAGATGCATACCAGGAGTCAGTGTAAAGGGGTGCCGTCTTACCTTTTGCCACTCTACTCACCTCAGTGAGAGCCTTCAGTTCTGCTTCTTGTGCTGAGACATGCGGATGCAGAGCTTCTGCTTCTAGGACATCTTGTTGTGTGACCACTGCATATCCGATGTGGAGTCATCAATCCTCACCCTGGTACCATCTGCAAAAAGCTCAACATATGCATCGTCAACAGAGGTTCCGGTAACAGTTTGCATACCTGCAGTTTCTTGCTGTATCAGCACTAAATAATCGTGTTGATGTTCTATTTCACATGGCTCAGAATCTTGTAGCACAAAATCATTTATTTATTTATTTTAAATCCAATAACTGATCTACAACACCTAGATCATCTATGACCCAGATCACCTATGCCTCCCCCCCTTTAGAACCGGAATACTCAATGGAAAAAGAGTAATCGCGTTCAAACTAGTACAACATTGAAAAAGGAAACCAAGAGGCATAAAAACAAGCACTTTGTAGGTCAAGGTGACATTGTATGCAGCGAAGCCTGAGCAAAAATATACTTTAGATTTTTTTAATTTTTTTTTCTCTCTTCCCCAGGTCGCAGTTAGCATTTTTTAACACAAGGGGGCGCAACACAAGCAAAATTTACAATCACCCAGTGTAATAGTATTTCAGGGAACGTCAATGGTTAACTTTCACTCTCCTGTCGGAATATAATGATAGCTTCAGTGTAGACTGACACTAGAATATACAAAAGACTTAAGGAAAAAACTAAAGAATACGGATGAATTGACATCCTACTCTGAGCAGTTCAGTCTTTCTTTCTCACATAACAACTAAAATTACTGCATCAAATTGCGTGAAAAAGTTTGCTGGGTGACTATAGGGAAATTATTTCGTATGTAGGAGCCTTCCTTAACATCATTTGTCTGAGCATCCATTGGAGAAGCAGGCAGTGGAAAACAGAGCCCCTGGGAACACACCATGAGAGAGCGTCCCCTGCTCATGGGTCCCTGGCCTCTGTCCCCCATGCATCAACTCCAATCTTCCATACACTATAAACCAGCTTAGTCGTCTACTATGTCCCAAGCTGCATCTTCACAAAGGTTTGTTTCCCTGAACTTATCACACATCCAAGGTGGCCACATTTTGGAGTGTAACAAAGTCTGGTCAAACAAAACCTTACTTCAGACAATCATGATGTTAGCACTGGATACAGTGGCATTGGGGAATGTAGGCCTCCCGAGTGCAGCAAAATGGCCGCCAGAGGCAGAAAGGGGTGGGGCTACAAATTTCCCAGGCGAGGCCAGATGGCTGCTGGAGGAGGAAGGGGCGGGGCTTAGTCCTATCCCGGATTGGAATGGCGGAAGTAACATCACACACCCTGAAAGTGAGCACATGGGGGGGAGTAATTTCAGGGTGGGGGCAGGGCTCACCACACTTGCTGCAGAGTCACACTATGTGGGGTTTTAAACATTGCAAGTGTGGCCGCCATTATAGGGAGGGGCTGTAGTCAACACAAAGGCATTACATTGTTCATAATACAGGCAATACACATCCTCCACTACACTTTCTCCTCTTGAATCTCTTTCCTACATTATACCTTTTCTGTCTGCTGGGCCTCCTGCTTATCTTCTGAAAACTTTCTGCAGTCTATCTTACAATATTCATTTCTTTCAAAAAAAACTTTCCTGATCCTTTTCATTGTAAAACATTTCTACATGTTTTGCATATTCCAAAACATCCTGCACTGATCCCGTATTCTATTCTTCCTGCTTATTCTATCCTATTTGAAATTTCTGGACACAGTAAAACTCCTTTACCAAATTCCACCCATCTCTTCTTATATCCCTCGTAAATCACAATGCACATTAACACTATAGACAAAGGGAACAAACGGGTTAACTGGGAAATGCTTTCAGTGGCTTAACTTCAGTCCACTCTCTTATCAGTAACCCTTCCCCCAATAACCAACACTGCACATTCTTTAAACAAGACCTTTTGACTATACACAAAGACTGACGATTATTTTCAATGACCAAGAGCTCTGGAGCTATAATTCTAGCGTATACCTTTTCACATATGAGAACATAACACGCTCAATCATACAGGTAAATACACCTTTTTTTTTAACCCATGCGTATCCCTCCTAAGTATGAGAGCACATAACACGCTCAATCATACAAGTGCATACGCGTATTTTAAATTTTCATGACCTCACACTAGTTACCTAGGAGTATGTGTCCCTCTGGCGCGCGCCCTCAGGCTTAAACAGCCAAGTCCGCCCTTCTGACACATTAACCCTCACAGAATTTATCTCTTGGTCTTGTATACACAATCTTTAACCGTCTCAGACATAACATACCCAGCATACAGAATACCCCTAGGCAGGTTAAAACTGTGTTTTTTTTGCAAGTAGAAAGAACTATATTACCTGCCTTTCATTGATTTATCACTCTGGCTGTAGAGGCAGACAGATAAACCGACAGAAGTCATCACACAGGTAGAGTTATATAAAGCAATCTTACCGTGTTCTGTAGATTTTCGGGCCCATGAGTTCTGCATGTTATCTGCCAGTCTCTGTATTGTTACAGAGTGAAAAAAATCAAAAGAAATCTACTCGGCTCACCCAGGAGACGCCAATTGAGCTGGATCATATTTTCCTCCAGCAGGTTTCGGGGTATTCTGTAGCTTCCAAATTGTATAGGAAAACAGTATGCACACACTGCCACAAGTTGGACGCAAGATATCAGTCTGATGTCCAAAATGGCTCTCTGAACAGAAACGTCCAGACAGCCTCATTTATTGAAACACATAATACCTGCCCTTTATGGGCGTTTAACATATTACATCAGTAACATATATATATATTCTTATTCGCTGGGTTATATAGAATTCCCCGCCTCCCCCTCTCCACACCTCTCTCAAGTCCGGTCTACATAGGAGCCTTTGTCTTAACATGCGGTCAAAACTGAAAGTATCTCTTTTGTTGGAGAAGTTTCTATGTGGCGGATGGGAAAGGGCTAGGAAACCACCCAGTATTGAATACAGGTATACATGTAGTACTAGGACTTTTAACTCTTAGAGGCTGCTTGTGCAACTTATGTATTAGGCTAACATTATACCGCACATACATCTTTCACCATGCCATTGTCCAGCAATTACTATAATGAAATTGTGCAGTCATTAGCCTCTAAGAGTTAAAGTCACTATAGCTGCGTAATACATCTAGTTTAGTACAAATCAATAGACATTTTACGCTAACTAATCATCATGTCTATCACACTTTTTCTTCCAGTAAGACACTGGGCAGCTGAGTAGAAACACGCTGTTATAGGCTCAACTACACTCAGCGGCTTGGAACGTAGGTGCGCCTGAACAAGGGAAATTTCTTTTTCCTTGCTGGCAGTTCAAACTCCAAGCCAGAACTCAGGAGTTTGGAAAAAAAAGCGGGAAAATAGGGCAGGTACTATCTCTTCTCAGTCGTAGTGTTCACAACTGAAAAATCCCAGCTGTGAAAGGGAAGCCACCTAGCTCAGTTGTTTCGTTTTGTTCCCTTATACGGCCGTGATTATCACGGCTCTATAAGGGGAGAAAATGCATCCATGGGTTTTTGCCCTTAAATGTCTATTAAGCCAACGTAGGAACCAGTGTGCGCGGGTTTGAGTATTGTGCATACTTGCACATATATATGTGTGCATTTACACACCTCCCATAGACGTCTATGGTGCACACAAAATAGAGCAGGTCCTATTTTTTTGCGCGCAAGAACCACTTGCACAAAAAAAATGAATGCAAATGAACTAACTGAAATCAATGGATTCTATTCTCAGCATGTTATGTGGATATACGGTCATGTGAAGAAGCCCAAACAGGTGTGAATCCTCTCGGAACAACACGACATAACTCCCAGTCATCTGCTATTTACAGCTCTGGGTCTCCAGGAGGCTGTGAGCACTGATTGGTCTATGAGCTCCGGCTGCCCACCACACAGGGGGGAGTCCACAGGCTGAAATGAAAGTGAAACTTTGTAGCAGGATTATTCAGCAGATTCTGAGCTTTCTTGTTTCTGCTCTCGCTGCACCCCACATCCCTAGTGTCCCCCAAGACTGCAATCATCATGGGGGACAGCCCTTACCAGTACCCTGTGGCCATTAAGTGGAACGAGGGTCTCAGCAACTTGAGACAAGTGGAAAACAAACTTCTGCAGCATTTCCAGAGTAAGAACAAGTCTAATGGAGGAGAATGCGAGATCCAAGACCTGGACTGCAGCCGGGGGTATATCCTGGTACACTTCAGAGATGAGAGGGGTAAGTACTGGGGCCATATCCTGGTACACTTCAGAAAAGAGGGGGTTAAAGACTAGGGACACATCCTGGTACACTTCAGAAAAGAGGGGGGTTAAGTCCTGGGGGGGTACATAGTAACACTTCAGAGAAGAGGGGTAAATACTGGGTGAGGGGGGTATATTCGATTCCAAATGATAACTCAAATTGGGATAATACCTTCGCACGAGTAATAACCCTTAATAAAAGATTCTCCCATTAATCTGGCTTTTGGTGATAGGGAGTCTTCGGGAACTGCTTGCGGTGTTAAGCCTCATTTGCAGAGGGGGTCTATTAACATCTACCTGCCACTTGATAATTTTATTGCCATCATGATCAAAAGAATTCCCAATGAGGCCCAATGCATATCAGAGGCCTCTCAGATGTGAGAAAGGAAAGGGAAATTGAAACATTGAATTCACCTTTCCCAGTATCCTGAGTGGCAAGTTGCTATGGATAGTTGGGGTACACTTTATCAATATCTCAATATAACAATCACCTTAAAAGCACAGTGTACAATGATTCAACAGTTCACAAAAGTGCATATTAGTCATAATACAGTCCTTTATACAGTGGAACATAACGTAATATAATATGACATCCCATACAGTCCTGTTTTCTGAACAGCATAATATAACAGCACAATGTAACAGCATAATACAATATAGCATCACATACAGTCCTGTATAGAGTGCAACATGTCATAACAGCATAACAACATCACATAACTGAAGCAAACTGAAAGTATTTAGTTCTTTTGAAAACACACTGAAATCAATGGGGAAAAAACGATCAGTTTATTTCAGTTTAAGGCCGGGTTCACATCTGCATGGGAAGGTACAGTTGGAGGTTCCATCGCAGAACTAGCACAAAATGCCATAAGAAAAAGCGCCGCTTGCAGTGCTTTTTCTTCCAGTAAGCTACTGGGCAGCTGAGTAGAAACTCGCTGTTATAGGATCAACTACACTCAGCGGCTTGGAACGTAGGTGCGCCTGAACAAGGGAAATTTCTTTTTCCTTGCTGGCAGTTCAAACTCCAAGCCAGAACTCAGGAGTTTGAAAAAAAAAAAGCGGGAAAATAGGGCAGGTACTATCTCTTCTCAGTCGTAGTGTTCACAACTGAAAAATCCCAGCTGTGAAAGGGAAGCCACTAGAGATGAGCGAGCACCAAAATGCTCGGGTGCTCGTTACTCGGGCCGAAATTTTCGCAATGCTCGAGGGTTCGTTTCGAGTAATGAACCCCATTGAAGTCAATGGGCGACCCGAGCATTTTTGTATATCGCCGATGCTCGCTAAGGTTTTCATTTGTGAAAATCTGGGCAATTCAACAAAGTGATGGGAACGACACAGCAACGGATAGGGCAGGCGAGGGGCTACATGTTGGGCTGCATCTCAAGTTCACAGGTCCCACTATTAAGCCACAATAGCGGCAAGAGTGGGCCCACCCCCCCGCACTGTCAGCGTAAAGATCGTTCTCCTCTGCCATAGCTGTAACAGCTGTGGCAGAACAGAACGATGTTTGCCCATTGAATTCAATGGAGCAAGCAATACAGCAGGTTCCACTGAAAGCAATGGGCTGCCGGCGATCGCAGGATGAATTGTCGGGAAGGGCTTAAATATATAAGCCCTTCCCTGCAATTCATCCAGAAATGTGTTACAATAAAAATATATACCGGCGTATAAGGCGACGGGGTGTATAAGACGACCCCCCAACTGTCACCTTATACGCCGGCAATACAGTGGAGCAAAGAATAAAAATCATTTCTCACTTCTTCTGACGTTCTGCGGCGCTGCTGCAGGCTGTCGCTCCCTCCTGGTTCCCGGCAGAGTATTGCTTTCTGGACGCAGGGCTTGAAATCCCCGCCTCCAGAAACACAGCCAATCACAGCCATTCAATGACATCATTGTCATTGGCTGTGATTGGCTGAAGGCACGTGTGTTTCTGGAGGCGGGGATTTAAAGCCCTTCGTAGAGAAAGCAATACTCTGCCGGGAACCAGGATGGAGCGACAGCCTGCAGCAGCGCCGCAGAACGTCAGAAGAAGTGAGTAATGATTTTTATTCTTTGCTCCACTGTATTGCCGGCGTATAAGGTGACAGTTGGGGGGTCGTCTTATACGCCCCGTCGCCTTATACGCCGGTATATATTTTTATTGTAACACATTTCTGGATGAATTGCAGGGAAGGGCTTATATATTTAAGCCCTTCCCGACAATTCATCCCCGCGATCGCCGGCAGCCCATTGCTTTCAGTGGAACCTGCTGTATTGCTGGCTCCATTGAATTCAATGGGCAAACATCGTTCTTCTCTGCCACAGCTGTTACAGCTGTGGCAGAGAAGAATGATTTGTCTTCTATATGTTCTCAATGGGGTCGGCGCTGCTGCCGCCGGCCCCATTGAGCGCATATAGATAAGAGAACAGAAATCGCAAATCGCACATAGGTGCGATCTGCGATTTCTATGGCCTTAAGAAGGACCGTTGGGGTTCTTGAAACCTAAAATACTCCTAACACTCTCCCTATAGCAGCTCCACCAAGATACCACTTTCCCTGAACTAATGTCAGAATGCATCTGTGGCGAGCCGCGGGAGGGGCAGATTTTAATACTCGGGTGACACCTAATCTCGCCAGCCACTCACTGCAGGGGGGTGGTATAGGGCTTGAATGTTGCAGGGGGAAGTTGTAATGCCTTCCCTGTCTTTCTATTGGCCAGAAAATTGCGCAAATTTCTCAGGGAAGAAAATGAAAGTAACCCGAACACCGCGTGGTACTCGTTACAAGTAACGAGCATCTCGAACACCCTAATACTCGAATGAGTATCAAGCTCGGACGAGTATGCTCGCTCATCTCTAGAAGCCACCTAGCTCAGTCGTTTCATTTTGTTCCCTTATACGGCCGTGATTATCATGGCTCTATAAGGGGAGAAAATGCATCCATGCATTTTGGCCTTAAATGGCTATTAAGCCAAAGTAGGAACCAGTGTGCGCGGGTTTGAGTATTGTGCATACTCGCACATATATATGTGTGCATTTACACACCTCCCATAGACCTCTATGGTGCGCACAAAATAGAGCAGGTCCAGTTTTTTTGACCACAAGAACCACTTGCACAAAAAAATGAATGCAAATGAACTAACTGAAATCAATGGATTCTATTCTCAGCATGTTATGTGCAAATATGGTCATGTGAAGAAGCCCTAACAGGTGTGAAACTCCCTGCTATCAGTCATCTGCTATTTACAGCTCTGGGTCTCCAGGAGGCTGTGAGCACTGATTGGTCTATGAGCTCCGGCTGCCCACCACACAGGGGGGAGTCCTCAGGCTGAAATGAAAGTGAAACTTTGTAGCAGGATTATTCAGCAGATTCTGAGCTTTCTTGTTTCTGCTCTCGCTGCACCCCTCATCCCTAGTGTCCCCCAAGACTGCAATCATCATGGGGGACAGCCCTTACCAGTACCCTGTGGCCATTAAGTGGAACGAGGGTCTCAGCAACCTGAGACAAGTGGAAAACAAACTTCTGCAGCATTTCCAGAGTACGAACAAGTCTAATGGAGGAGAATGCGAGATCCAAGACCTGGACTGCAGCCTGGGGTATATCCTGGTACACTTCAGAGATGAGAGGGGTAAGTACTGGGGGCATATCCTGGTACAGTTCAGAAAAGAGGGGGTTAAAGACTAGGGACACATCCTGGTACACTTCAGAAAAGAGGGGGGTTAAGTCCTGGGGGGGTACATAGTAACACTTCAGAGAAGAGGGGTAAGTACTGGGTGAGGGGGGTACATCCAATTCCAAAATGATAACTCCAATTGGGATAATACCTTTGCACGAGTAATAACCCTTAATAAAAGATTCTCCCATTAATCTGGCTTTTGGTGATAGGGAGTCTTCGGGAACTACTTGCGGTGTTAAGCCTCATTTGCAGAGGGGGTCTATTAACCCCTTCATGACATGGCCTATTTTGGCGTTGAGGACCAAGCGATTTTTTGGTATTTTTCCATCTCCATTTTTCAAAAGCCATAACTTTTTTATTTTTCCGTGGACGCGGCCGTATAAGGGCTTGTTTTTTGCGTGGCGAACTGTAGTTTTTATCGATGCCAATTTTGGGTACATAGACTATATTGTAAATTTTTTTTTTTTTTTTAATGATAGCAGAGAGAGAAAACGCATCAATTCTGCCATAGATTTTTTAAATTTTTTTTTACACCGTTAATCATGCAGCATAAATGAGACTTTCCATTTTTTCTGCAGACCGGTACGGTTACAACGATACCAAAATTCTAACATTTTTTTTAGGTTTTCCCACTTTTCTGCAATAAAAACCCTTTTTTTTGGAAATCTTTTTTCTATTCTAAATTGCTGCATTCAAAGTCACGTAACTTTTTTATTTTTTGATGTACAGAGCTCTATGAGGGCTTATTTTTTGCGAGACGAGCTGTAGATTTTATTGGTACCATTTTGGCGTACATACGACTTTTTTGATCACTTTTATTGCGTTTTTAGTGAGGCAAAATGCTAAAAATGAGCATTTTGTCTCAGTTTTTTAGCTTTTTTTTTAGCGTTTTTTTTGGTGCACAGTCAAAAGCATGTGCAACTTATTGTACGCATCGTTACGGACGCGACAATACCAAATATGTGGGGTTTTATTTATTTTTTTACCTTTTTTTATGCTAATCTGAGAAAAAGCATAAAAAATGGTTTTTTTACTCTTTTTTTTTACATTTTTTTAATTCATTTTTTAAATCTTTCTTTTTTTTACACTGTTTGTGTCCCTCTGAGGGACTTTAATCACTGCCCTGATGATCGCTGTCATAAGGCATGGCAGAGCTACTGCTCTCCCATGCCTTATCGCTCATACAGCGATCTCAGGCATAGGCAATAAAGGACGCCAGTGTCTAGCGTCCTGTTGCCATGGTGACAGGCCGGGCTCTCGCGATGACATCGCGAGTTCCGGCCGGAGACACAGAGGGAGCCGCGCACCCGCTGTGAACTCTTCCCCTGCCGCGATCTACTTAGATCGCGGCAGGGAAGGGGTTAAAAGTGGCGGGCGCATCTCCGATGTCCCCCCGCTGCTGCAGCGAGACGCCGGCTGTGACTGACAGCCGGCTCCCGCTGCGGGATAGCGCTGGATCACATATGATCCAGCGCTATCTCCAGGACGTAAGTTTACGCCCTGTTGCGGGAAGTACCCCGCTCCCAGGACGTAAACTTACGCCCTGCAGCGGGAATGGGTTAACATCTACCTGCCACTTGATAATTTTATTGTAATCATGATCAAAAGAATTCCCAATGAGGCCCAATGCATATCTGAGGCCTCTCAGATGTGAGAAAGGAAAGGGAAATTGAAACATTGAATTCACCTTTCCCGGTATCCTGAGTGGCAAGTTGCTATGGATAGTTGGGGTACACTTTATCAATATCTCAATATAACAATCACCTTAAAAGCACAGTGTACAATGATTCAACAGTTCACAAAAGTGCATATTAGTCATAATACAGTCCTGTATACAGTGGAACATAACGTAATATAATATGACATCCCATACAGCCCTGTTTTCTGAACAGCATAATATAACAGCACAATGTAACAGCATAATACAATATAGCATCACATACAGTCCTGTATAGAGTGCAACATGTCATAACAGCATAATAACATCACATAACTGATGCAAACTGAAAGTATTTAGTTCTTTTAAAAACCCACTGAAATCAAGGGGGAAAAAACGATCAGTTTATTTCAGTTTAAGGCTGGGTTCACATCTGCATGGGAAGGTACAGTTGGAGGTTCCATCACAGAACTGGCACAAAATGCCATAAGAAAAAGCACCGCTTGCAGTGCTTTTTCTTCCAGTAAGATACTGGGCAGCTGAGTAGAAACTCGCTGTTATAGGATCAACTACACTCAGCGGCTTGGAACGTAGGTGCGCCTGAACAAGGGAAATTTATTTTTCCTTGCTGGCAGTTCAAACCTCAAGCCAGAACTCAGGAGTTTGAAAAAAAAAGCGGGAAAATAGGGCAGGTACTATCTCTTCTCAGTCGTAGTGTTCACAACTGAAAAATCCCATCTGTGAAAGGGAAGCCACCTAGCTCAGTCGTTTCGTTTTGTTCCGTATACGGCCGTGATTATCACGGCTCTATAAGGGGAGAAAATGCATCCATGCTTTTTTGCCCTTAACCCCTTGAGTAGCACGCCCGGAAATTTTCCAGGACGAGCTCCACTGCCCATAGCGATATAGCCCGGAAGATTTCCGGGCTATGTATCACTATGGGAGCTACAGAGCACAATGCCACAAGCTGTGGCAGTGTGCTCTGCCTGCACAGACCCACAGAGAACAAAGCAAGGGCTTTGAAAAACCAGCAGAAGATATTGCCCATCTGCCGGCAATCTCCTGCTTCTAAGTCTCCTGCTTTGTTTATAGGTTGCCATAGAGACCATCGGCTTGTCAGAAGCAAGCCGACAGTCTCTGTGGCAGGGAGAGCTAGTGCTTGGCTGTCAGAGGACAGCTAGGTACTAGATCTTAGAGCAGAGATAAGAGAAAACCTCCGATTTCTGCTGTGTTAACCCTTTACATGCTGCAGTCTATGTGACTGCAGCATGTAAAGGGCTGTCACTGCAGCATGTAAAGGGCTGTCACCATCGGACCCCCGGAATGTGATCAGCGGGTCCTGATGGGTCCCTGTGGAAGTCCCCTAAAGGGACAAAAAAAAAAAAAGTAAAAAAAAAAAAACAAAAGTAAAAAAACTATAAAAAAAATAATAAAAACACTTGTCTCCCTTTACTTGGTAAAAAATCAAAAATAAAATCACACATGTGGTATCCGTGTGCGTCGTAATGACCCAGAGAAGGAAGTTAATACATTATTTAACCCCTTAATGACATGGCCCCTTTTTTTCTTTTTCCCCCATTTCTTTTTTTCCTCCCCCTGTTTAAAAAATCACAACTTGTCCCACAAAAAACAAGCCCTCATATGGCCATGTCAATGGAAAAATGAAAAAGTTATGGCTCTTGAGACGCAACTGCAAAATTCGTTGAAATTCATTGATTAGACCATTTAAAAAAACCTGCCCTGGTGGGTCTGACAGGGTGGTAGGAAACCCGCCACTCAGAGGGTTAAATGGCTATTAAGCCAAAGTAGGAACCAGTGTGCGCGGGTTTGAGTATTGTGCATACTCGCACATATATATGTGTGCATTTACACACCTCCCATAGACCTCTATGGTGCGCACAAAATACAGCAGGTCCTATTTTTTTGCGAGCAAGAACCACTTGCACAAAAAAAATGAATGCAAATGAACTAACTGAAATCAATGGATTCTATTCTCGGCATGTTATGTGGATGTACGGTCATGTGAAGAAGCCCTAACAGGTGTGAATCCTCCCTGAACAACATGACATAACTCTCTGCTATCAGTCATCTGCTATTTACAGCTCTGGGTCTCCAGGAGGCTGTGAGCGCTGATTGGTCTATGAGCTCCGGCTGCCCACCACACAGGGGGGAGTCCTCAGGCTGAAATGAAAGTGAAACTTTGTAGCAGGATTATTCAGCAGATTCTGAGCTTTCTTGTTTTTGCTCTCGCTGCACCCCACATCCCTAGTGTCCCCCAAGACTGCAATCATCATGGGGGACAGCCCTTACCAGTATCCTGTGGCCATTAAGTGGAACGAGGGTCTCAGCAACCTGAGACAAGTGGAAAACAAACTTCTGCAGCATTTCCAGAGTAAGAACAAGTCTAATGGAGGAGAATGCTAGATCCAAGACCTGGACTGCAGCCGGGGATATATCCTGGTACACTTCAGAGATGAGAGGGGTAAGTACTGGGGGCATATCCTGGTACACTTAAGAAAAGAGGGGGTTAAGTACTAGGGACACATCCTGGTACACTTCAGAAAAGAGGCGGGTTAAGTCCTGGGGGGGTACATAGTAACACTTCAGAGAAGAGGGGTAAGTACTGGGTGAGGGGGGATCATCCTGGAACACTTCAGACATGAGGGGGGTAAGTACTGAGGGTGTAGGAGTACATCATGACACACTTAAAGGGGTTGTCCTTAGGCAAAAGTGAAAATTTTTTTTTTGCCCAGTCCCCCTTCTAAAGTAAACATTACAATTTACACGTTTAAAGCGTTTTTAAAGATGGTTTATACTCACCATTCCAGCGTTTCATGAACTTATAAAAGTTCATCTTTAAAGATGGGCACCGGTCCTTTCCCAGGGATGCACTGCGGTTTTCTCCCATGGTGCACCGTGGGCTCTGTGTGGTCCATTGCCGATTCCAGCCTCCTGATTGGCTGGAATCGGCACACGTGACGGGGCGGAGCTACGTGATGACACGTAGAAGGGGGCGGAGCCAGAATGCCGCTCGTGCCCAGACCGACCAAAAGGGAGAAGACCCTTCTGCACAAGTGCGTCTAATCGGGCGATTAGATGCTGAAATTAGACGGAGCCATGGAGACGGGGACTCCAGCAACGGAACAGGTAAGTGAATAACTTCTGTATGGCTCATATTTAATGCACGATGTACATTACAAAGTGCATTAATATGGCTATACAGAAGTGCTTAACCCCACTTGCTGTCGCGGGACAACCCCTTTAAGAGAAGAGAGGGGTTCATTATGATACACTTCAGAGATGAGGGGATAAGTACTGGGGCAAAGGGTACATTGTGATACACTTCAGAGGTGAGGGGGTAAGTACTGGGGAGGGAGCACATTGAGAAAGCAGGTGTCGAAATGCACGTTGGGGTGCAGGAACGCACTACTGGTATATTTGTAGTCCCTATTTTCTTTGCATATAGTGATTGAATTATTACATATATAAGGATTGACAACTACAGTTTGAATTGGCCTGTGGGTGCTTTCACATTGGAGAGCAACTATTAGAGGTCTCTATTACTTCTGGGGCTACTATTGTGAGTCACTATTACTGCTAGGGGAAACTAATGGGGGTCACTATTATTGCTGAGGCAACTATTGGGGAGCACTATTTCTGCTAGGGCAACTATTGAGGGTCACCATTTCTGCTGGGGCAACTTTTGGGGGTCACTATTACTGCTGGGACTACTATTGGGGGTCACCATTACTACTGGAGTAACTATTAGGGGTCACTATTACTGCTAGGGGAAATGAATGGGGGTCACTATTACTGCTGAGGCAACTTTTGGGGGTCACTATTTCTGCTGGGGCAACTATTGGGGGTCAATATTTCAGATGGGGCCATTATTACTAATGGAGCAACTATTGGGGTCACTATTACTACTGGGGAAACTATTGGAGGTCAGTACTACTGCTGGGGCAACTATTGGGGGGTCACTATTACTGCTGGGGCAGCTACTGTGGTCACTATTACTGCTGGGGCAACTATTGGGGGTCACTGTAACTCCTGGGGCAACTATTGGGGGGTCGCTGTTACTCCTGGGGCAACTATTGTGGTCACTATTACTAAAGGGGCAACTATTGGAGGTCATTATTACTGCTGGGGCAACTATTGGGGGTCACTATTTCTGCTAAGGCAACTATTGGGGGTTACTATTACTGCTGGGGCAACTATTGGGGGTAAATATTTCTGCTAAGGCAACTATTGGGGGTTACTATTACTGCTGGGGCAATTATTGGGGGTCACTATTTCTGCTGGAGAAACTATTGGTGGTCACTAATACTGCTGGGGGAGCTATTAGTGGTCACCATTGATGTTGGGGCAGCTATTGGAGGTCACTATTACTGCTGGGGCTACTATTGGGGGTCACTATTACTCCATGGTAGACCACAATAGTAAATGTCCTGCATAGCAGTCCACAGTAGTAAATAGCCTCCATAGTAGCCCACAGTAGTAAATAGCCTCCATAGTAGCCCAGAGTAGTAAAAAGCCTCCATGGTAGCCCACAGTAGTAAATGTCTTGCATAGTAGCCTACAGTAGTAAATGGCTTCCAAAGTAGCCCCCAGCAGTAAATAGCCTCCGTAGTAGCCCACAGTAATGAATTGCCTCCATGGTTGCCCATAGTAGTAAATAGCCTCCAGGGTAGCCCACAGTAGTAAATAGCTGCCATAGTTGGCCACTGTAGTAAACAGCCTCCAAAGAAGCCCACAGTAGTAATAAGCCTCCAAAGTAACCCCGGTATTAGGGGTTCCTTATAGTAGCCCTGACTATAAGTTTTGCCCATAGTAGCCCCGATTATAAATGCTACCTATAGTAGCAGGGGTAGTAATAGTTACCGCTAAACAAATGCCGTAAACTAAGGACATGGAGGAGTGCAGGCAGGATAAGTACCCTGGCCCGCTCCTCCTCCATTCGCTGTGCACAGCGTTACAGCGCTGTACAATTATTCAGTGTAGGAGCTCACAAGCATCGCTTGAAGGACAGCTCCTACAGCATGCAGTCCCATAATGACGTATGGCCTACAGTCATGTGACCAGCGTCGTCGGGAGCGCGCACACTGAGAAGTGAAGGAGGACAGTTGCATCATGGTAACTGGATGGCAGCGCCATCTTTGAATCATTCAGAATACCAGAAGATGATAAGGAAGGTAAAGGTAAGCAGGATAACTTTTTTATGTGTCATGCTGTATGTTATAATGCTTTTACTTTACAGGGCATTAGTGGAAAAATAAAATTACTATGGGCGGCCGTGTGGCAGGGATGCTGTAGTTGGCTGTTGACTATGATTACTACAGAACTTTTGGGCCCAATGCTCTAATTTATGACAGATGAAGCATAGCTACCCCAGACCAACAGATTTAGGTATAATTTACGCCAGAAAGTGGCGTAAATTAAATAAAAAATGTACGTCTGGTTAGACCCGGCATTCATTTCTGAAAAGGTGCACAGAGCGGCCAGGATGATGGAATATTGGAGAGGCATGTACCTTCGCTGGACCTTCGCTGGAGAAAATCATACTGGTCGTCCCAAATGTCAGGCTTACTAATTTCCACCACATGCGTTTTTTGGTTTTAATACGTTTATTTAACCGCATAGTTTGAATGCAGCCCGACTGACCAGCAGGCGCTCTAAGCTCCTCGTATTTATAATCTTGTTTCTCCTAAAGAGCTATTTACACAAGACGATTATGGCACAAAATTCTTTCAATCATATCATGTAAGGGAAGCATAAGGCACAATGCTACTGTATTCGCACATGTGACCCTTGACCTTAGCAGCCCACCGCTGCATGGTAGTTTCACTGTCATGGATGGAAGAGGGGGCTGCTGGTCCATCCCGTCTCTATCACTGATTTGTCACAGATCGACTGTACCAAGCACCTCGCCGCTATGTCCGCATATCCTGACTGAGCCATGATCGATCATTCTAGTGAGATTGAGTGTGGAGTCGCCAGACTACAGATGGATTTGTAACCAACTTTCATGTGGTTCTGTCACATGCAGACCAAAAGCACAAATCATCCCCTGATCCAGCCTAACGCACTCCAGCACTCTTTAATGCCGCTCACATACACACACCACCACCACCAGCCATTCAGGGAAGCTAGGACCCAGACTATGAATTATCAGAGTTTATGGTTGGTTTAAAAACAGACAGGGCTTGACTAATAAATTGTAGGTGTATTCTCAAAAAGCTAATATATATATATATATATATATATATATATATATATATATATATACACACCGTATATATATATACATACATATACACAAAGGATACACAACAGGGTAAAGGTCGTTGTATGGGAGTATAGGGGTATACAGGTATATGCAACAAGCTAGTATTTTAAATTAAACAAGGAGAAAAATAAACTTCCCCCACCCCCTCTGATGTCATTCAGGAGGTAGGGGTGGGAGCATGCGTCCTTTGTGAAAAAATCATAATTCCCGAATTTGGCCATATCTCGGCGGGAGGCCCTCCATTACGAAATATATGCCCCGCCTATTTCTGGTCACGATTTTATCTATTCAGCGACATCAAGCATGACACATAAATTATAATGAGGTACACGGATACGCCATTCAGGAGTAATACTGAGCTCATATCACAACATGGGTGGATGTGTTTTATTCGGCTAGCCTACTTGATTCCAAAAATATAACTCATATTGGGATAATACCTTCACACGAGTAATAACCCTTATTAAAAGATTCTCCCATTAATTTGGCTTTTGGTGACAGGGAGTCTGCAGGAACTACCTGAGGTGTTAAGCCTCACTTGCAGAGGGAGTTAATTAACATCTACTTGTCACTGGCAAATTTTATTGCCATCATGATCAAAAGACTTCCTGAGGCCCAGTGCATATCAGAGGCCTCTCAGATGTGAGAGCTGCCTGAACGAGGGACATTTTTTCTCCCTTACCGGAAGTTCAAACTCCAAGCCAAAGCACAGGAGTTTGAAAAAAGGGTGCGGAAGATAGGGCAGGTACCATCTCTTCTCGGTTTTAGTGTTCACAACCGGATAATCCCAGCAGTGAAAGCGAAGCCACTGCGCTCAGCGGTTTCGTTTTGTCGACTTATACGGCCATGATAAGAAAGACATGTCCATGTGTTTTTGCCTTTAGATCGCTATTAAGCCAAAGTAGGTGCCAGTGTGCGCAGGTTTGCGTATTGTGCATATCCGCACATACATATATGTGCATTTGCTCACCTCCCATAGACCTCTATAGTGCGCTTTTATGTGCAAATGCGCACAAAATAGAGCAGGTCCTATTTTTTTTTGCGCAAGAACCAATGAGAAAAATGAATGAAAATTAACTGAAATCAATGGATTCTATTCTCAGCATGCTATGTGCATATACAGTCGTGTGAAGAAATCCTGAAGCAGGTGTGAATCTTCCCTGAACAGCATGACATAAAAACCTGTTACACTGCCCAGCGATGATTTTGTTTCGGGCTCAAAATTAGTCTATTCTTATGTATTTCCATCTGCTGAATTCAAAAATCACCATAAAAATGACTTATTAGCTCTTCCTTTGGAGATACAGTGATATGTCATTTTTAGAGTTTACATTTTTATTTTGTAGGAATTTCTTTTTTGGGGGGAGGGGGGAGTTGTCGCACCTCTCAGCTGACATAACACAATGTTCTCCATATGTTTGTAGGTTATAAACATAATAAATGTTGCCTTGACTGAGTTTCATATTGTTTCTGTTTTCCTTTTTTTCTGAATTTCTGGTTTTGCAGCTTTAAATTTGCTATATCAAAATGCTCCGAAAATGTTTAAATATAGTGAATAATTTTTGTTACATTTGTGGTGAAATAACATTTTCGTCACAGAAACGCAATCTGATACCTCTTGTGAAGACTGCCTATTAGAGATGAGCGAACGTACTCGTTTAGGGCGATTTCGCAATCGAGCTGCGCTTTTTTCGAGTAACTGACTACTCGGGCGAAAAGATTCGGGGGCGGCGTGGTGGAGCGGGGGTAACAGTGGGGAACAGGGGGGGAGCTCTCTTCCCCCCCCCTCCCCACTCCCCTCTGCAACCCCCCCTCTCACCCCCGGCGCCCCCCAAATCTTTTCGCCCGAGTAGTCAGTTACTCGAAAAAAGCGCAGTTCGATTGCGAAATCGCCCTAAACGAGTACGTTCGCTCATCTCTACTGCCTATCGTCATTATTTTGGTATGAAGGCAGGGGACCAGGATAAGTCATGGGCTCCACAAATATGTTGCAACTCTTGTTCAATTAAACTACGAGAAAAACTGAAAAATAAAAAAATGATCTATGGCTTTTGCTGTGCCTTTGGTTTGTCGTGAGCCTACAAACAATGCAGATGACTGCTATTTCTGCTTGACTCCGCCTATAAAGGCAGGATTGTCAATGAAGAAAACAGGAACAGTTCACTACCCGAACCTTCCGTCTGCTATATGACCTATTCCACATTCAGATAGTTTACCAGTTCCTACTCCACCCCAACATTGTGAGCTTTTCCATGATCACCAGCGGGCGCGTTTTGTTTACCACCGCGGTACTTCCACAGCATAAATCGGCGGGCGTATCCCGCGACGGTCGTGGTCATGAGTCCTTATGCTCCTGTGTCTTGTGTGTTGGACTTAATGGTTGGATGTGAATTAAAGTGACGGAAATACCCAACATGGATCTGACAGTTCAATGGCAGTTTGAAGTGGCCTTGGGGTGCTTTCACATGATCAAGTATGGGCCAATTCCATGTCCCTTAGGCTACCTACACATGGGAGAACGCAATATCGGTTTTGCCAATGTGTGTTTTCCCGCCAATGCAAGACGTTTTTTTCTGGCAAAAACGACTCCCATTACTTCTGTGAAGTAGACCTTATCTGGCGCAGCTTTCAGGCACATTAGAGGATCGGCAAGTGTTTCCCATTGTTCAATGTGCTTTACTGTCCCATTAAAAACATCGCTCATGTGAATGACTCCATTAAAAATAATGAGGTTCATATTCATGCAAGAGAGATTCTCGGCCATGTGAAACCAGCCTTAAATGTTGATTTTGACTTGGATTCTAAGGGCTTCTTTATACGACCACATGTGCAAAAACGCTGTCCGCAGGGCAACATATTTGTGCATGAACTAAGCTGGATAAGGTACATTTGCTTGTGCGTCTGTACATATTACTGTACTTCTTGCTCACACATGTGCGACACACCCTTTCCGTGGATTAAAAGGCTCATAGCCTATTGAGGTCCAGATATATTATTTTTTTCATGGTTTTGAGCGGTGTTTCACATATCCCCTTGCACCTCCCATAGACATCAATTGGGGCCTTTGCTGCGCAAAATGCAAAATGATCAAGCAGGTCCTACATTTTTCCACACAACCAAAATGTTCACACAAAATGCGCTTGTGAGAAAGAACCCACTGAAACCAATGGGATCTATTCCCTGTTTAGCTTACGTATATTTTACACACACAAATACAGTCAGTCGTGTGGATTGTGAAATGGATTTTAAAAGCTGAGTCATTACTGATTAGCTTTACTTTTTATGTATTTCTATAGTATTTATATCAATTGGTATAATATATTGTCATTACTGTATTGTTATAGCATTATTAGCATTGGTATGTTATTATGGAATATTACTGTAGTATTATAGTACTATTAGCATTGTCATTACTGGAGTATTATAGTACTATTAGCAGTGGTATTACTGGAGTATTGTAGTATTGTTAGCAGTTGTATTACTGTAGTATTATAGTACTATTAGCATTGGTATTACTGGAGTATTGTAGTACTGTTAGCAGTGGTATTACTGTAGTATTATAATACTATTAGCATTGTCATTACTGGAGTATTATAGTACTATTAGCAGTGGTATTACTGGAGTATTGTAGTACTATTAGCAGTGGTATTACTGTAGTATTATAATACTATTAGCATTGTCACTACTGGAGTATTATAGTACTATTAGCAGTGGTATATTATTGATGTAGCATTATTATTTCAGTGCGGGATCAGGTTCTCCAGAAAAAGACTCATGAGCTACAACTACCCGGAGACATGAAGCTGAAGCTGGATGTGAGCTCGGTGGACGTGGTGACGGGCAGCAAGAAGCAGGAAGCCTCGGCAGTAAGTGTAGCAGGGAGGGGGCACATCTATCCGGGCCGGGACATAGGGCAGATGAGATTCTACAATGTTCACCTCTGTGCAGACCAATACTGATAGTAACAAGTAAGAGGGCAAACCGCACAATAGCTGCAATCAAACCCCCGGACAGACCCCATAATAATGTAGGCTGGGGCTTTCCATGACCTGAGGCAAAGAATCAGGATTTGGCCAACATATGGAACTTACAGTCGGATGTGGTTATTTGCATACAGTATGAATGACAACATCCATATGAGGGGTTTAACATGAAATACTCACAGGGTACACACAACATAGAGTTGGCTCTCTCAGAAGCAGATATTTGTGGGAAACTAGGATTTGGCAGATTGTATGTAACTTTGCTCGATCCTTTGTTCTGTAGTGAGCTAAGCGGCTGACAGAGTCGTCTGGAAGGAAAAGGGAGGGAAAAGAGGGGTCTGGAGGGAGAGTGGGGGGGTTGGACAGAGGGGTCTGGAGGGAGAGTTGGGGGTGCAGTGAGGTCTGGAGGGAAGGGGGGCGAACGGGTCTGGAGGGAAGGGGAGGCACAGAGGGGTCAGGAGGGAGTGGGGGAGCAGAGTGATCGGGAGAGGGGTGGCAGTGGGGGGGGGGGCGCAAAGGGGTCTTTAGGGAGTGAGGGTGCAGATAGGTCTGTAGGAAGAGGGAGAGGCCCCAGAGGTGGAGGGCACAGAAGGTTCTAGAGGGAGAGGGCGCAGAGAGGTCTGGAGGGAAATGGGGAGGGCGCAGAGAGGTCTGGAGGGAAACGGGGAGGGCACAGAGGGGTCTAGAGGGAGGGTGCAGAGGGGTCTGGAGGGAGAGGGGTAGGGCACAGAAGGGTATAAAGGGAGAGGGCGCAGAGGGGTCTGGAGGGAAAGGCCGCAGAGAGGTCTGGAGAGAGAGGGGGAGGGCGCAGAGGGGTCTGGAGGGAGAGGGGGGGACAGAGGGGTCTAGAGGGAGAGGGGGGGTGGAGGGGTCTGTAGGGGGAGGGGGAAACAGGGGTCTGTAGGGGGAGGGGGAAACAGGGGTCTGCAGGGAGGGGGGCACAGATAGGTCTGAAGAGGGAGGTCGGGGGGCAGAGGGGTCTGGAGAATGAGAGGGGAGGGGTCTGGAGGGAAAGGGGGGCAGAGGGGTCTGGAGGGATGAGGGGGGCAGAGGGGTCGGGAAGGAGGTCGGGCAGAGAGGTGTGGAGGGAGAGGACTGGGACAGAGGGGTCTGGTGGGGGAGAGGGCTGGGACAGAGGGGTCTGGAGGGAGAGGGGGGCAGAGAGGTCTGGAGGGAGAGGGGGCAGTGGGGTCTGGAGGGAGTAGAAGGGAGGGGACAAAGGGCTCTGGAGGGGGAGGTGGAGGACAGAGGGGTATGGAGGATAAGGGGGGGCAGACGAGTGTGGAGGGAGTGCTCAGAGGCGTCTGGAGGGAGAGGGAGAGGGGGAGGGTGCAGAGTGGTCTAGAGGGGGAGGGCACAGAGGGGTATGGAGGGAGAGGGCGCCAAGGAGTCTGGAGGGAAAGGGTGCAGATAGGTCTGAAGGGAGAAAGGGAGGGCGCAGAGGGATCTGGAGGGAGAGGTGGGGGACAGAGGGGTCTGGAGGGAGAGGTAGGGGACAGAGCGGTCTGGAGGATGAGGGGGGCAGAGGGGTCTAGAGGAAGAGGGGGTAAGAGGGGTCTGTAGGGGGAGGGGGGCAGAGTGGTCTGTAGGAGGATGGGGGACAAAGGGGTCTGGAGGTATAGGGGGCAGAGGGTTCTGGAGGGGGAGGAGGCAGAGGGGTCTGTATGTAGCGGAGGGCAGAGGGGTCTGAAGGGGAGTTGGTGGACAGTGGGGTCTGGAGAAAGAGGGGGGGTATCTGGAGGGAGAGGGGGCAGAGGGGTCTGGAGGGAGGGGGGATAGAAGGATGTGAAGGGAGAAGGCTGAGGACAGAGGATTCTGGAGGGAGAAGGGGGGACAGAGGAGTCTGGAGAAAGAAGGGGGTGCAGAGGTGTCTTGAGAAAGAGGGTGAGCGGACAGAGGGGTCTGAAGGGAGTGGGGGGCAGAGTGGTCAGGAAAGGTGTGGCAGAGGGGTCTGGAGGGTGGATAGAAAGGTTAATAGGGGTGTCTGGGGATAGAGGAGGCTGGAGGAAGGGAGAGGGGGCAGAGGAGGCTGGGGCAAGGGAGAGGGGGGCATAGGGGGCTGAAGGAAGGGAGAGAGGGGACAGAGGGGTCTGAAGAGAGAAGGGGAGCAAAGGAGGCTGAAGGAAGGTGGGGAACAGGGGAGGCTGGAGGAAGGTGGGGAACAGGGGAGGCTGGAGGAAGGTGGGGAACAGGGCAGGCTAGAGGAAGGAAGAGGGGGACAAATGGGCTCCATTTTCCACTGTCCAAAATGGCCACAGCATTTTTCTAGCTACCTAATGCACAATGTGCACTGCTCTGTGATTAGCCAATGCTGATCACATGAGTAGCTCAGGCCAATAAGAGAGCAGGCATAGTGCGCTGATAGTCTAACGCTAGTATTGCATTATGGGGATTGGGTGGTCAGAAGACTTTGTCGGCCATCTTGGATGGTTGAAAATTGGACCCGGAAGCAAAAGTTCAGAAAGACAACAGAGAAGAACTGCTGTTAATATACCCCTCTGGTCCTGGAACAGAATTTTGCCCCGAAATCAGACAGTTGTTTTAACCCTTTACTGAGTCTAACAGAAAGTAGAACTGACACTGGAAGCAATCTGTTATCATTGCTCTTACTTTTTCTTGCAGAAACCAGTAAAGGATGAGCTGATCCAAAGTTCAGGTAACTCATCACCACTGCTGATAATAGTACGTGACATAGCTGTGGGACCCTGGGATGGTGCAGCAGTGAAGTAAATCTGGAGTGTGGGAGGAGACTTACAAGTTTGGAGGATAATTTACAAACTCCCAGTAGATTTTGCCCCAGTAAGATTAGACCCAAGGTCTCTCGTGCTGCAAAACACCAGAGCTGACCACTTCAGCATTGCACCGTTGACTTCACAGGTTAAAGCTGACGTGTCATTTCTCTGTTCTCCTTGGGTTGGTTTCCGCCAATATATTCCTTCTTCCCACCATCGATCAAGTGTGTGCATCTCCTGCAGGACAAGGGCGGGAGTGTGGGGTAGATTGTGTATAAAGCTCCGTAACAGATGTCGTTGGTATATAATGTAATGTTTTCCAACAGCTGTAAAGATCTCCAATGTGGTTCTGATTGAGAACGTGCAGGACTCCTGCCCCTCTGAGATGTTGACGCTCCTTATAGAAATTATTAGTGACAAGAATGATGACACCGACTTTTACTTGGAGAGAATCCATGAGATCCAATCGGCCGTTATCACCTTCACCAGCAACATCGGTAATATCAAACCTCTACGTATATAATATTCAGTGGTGCCATCATATGGTTAGTGCAGTAGATCCAGGGGGTCATCAACCATATCATATACATGGAGTTTATAGAGGTCATCGTTGAGGTGACTATAGGACCGCCTGGTCACATGTAATCCAGTCCTGGTTATTAACACCTGGAATCGTATTATTCATTGCCCTTCGTTTGTCCTCATCGTGGGCTTCTTGAGGTGTTGTAATGAGTGCTGATGAGCAGGAGGTGACGGCAGGAAGATGTGAGCTGCTCTTTTGAATTGTAAAACAATTCCCAGATCTTGCCAATGTTGTCTGGACCTCTGAAAATGTCTAATCTTCTCCTGTATAGTTGAGGAGGACTGAGCACACTAACGGTGGGAAGCGCAGTAGCGCACCTTGATATTTATAGGCCAGGAAAAGGCCTTCAACTCAGTAGAGTGAAAGTACCTGTGGGCAGTGATGCGGCAGTTTTGATTCGGCTAACCTTTACTAGGAGGATTGGGATCCTGTACGACTCCCCAGTGGCCAATATTAAAACCAATATTCATGTTTCTGTCCAATATTCCCTGGGAAGGGGTATGAGGCAGGGCTGCCCTCTGTCCCTTGCCTTGCTTGCCCTTGCTATCCAGGTCTCTTGCGATCCAGGTCTGAACATCGCCGACAGTAAAGGCGTTTAAACTGAGCAATTACGAAAAGTGCATTGCTCTTTATACAGATGACACTCTCCTCTTTCTCTAGGACCGGAGTCTTTTGTTGACTCTGCGTTGGCTATATTTGACGCATTTGGCCTGAACTCTGGCATCAAGGTTAATTGGGACAAAACCCACCTACTGGCAATGACACCAGGGGGCAGCTGGTACGCCATCACTAACCTTATATTCAGCATTTATATCATTGATGCGTATACTGAAAACCAGGAGAAGGTTTTGAAAATATCACCTGTACTCTACAGTGTTCATGGACACATCTGGGACCGCCAAACATCTCCAGGTCTCAACCCAATCACACTTTACAGCCTTAATCCCCATCACCTTCCCCGTTATTTCCTAATTCACCTTGAGATAAAAAAAGGTAAAAAAAAATTAAAACCCCACATATTTGGTATTGTCGCGTCTGTAACGACGCGTACAAAAAGTTGCACATGCTTTTGACTGTGCATGGAAAAAAGTGTTAAAAAAACGCTAAAAAACTGAGGCAAAATGCAAATTTTTAGCATTTTGCCTCACTAAAAACGCAATGTACCCCAATATGGTACCAATAAAAACTACAGCTCATCTCACAAAAAATAAGCCTTCATAGAGCTCCGTACATCAAAAAATAAAAAAGTTACAGGACTTTGAATGCAGCGATTTAGAAAAAAAAAAGGGTTTTTATTACAGAAAAGTGGAAAAACCTAAAACAAATGTAAGAATTTTGGTATCGTTTTAACCGTACCGACCCGCAGAAAAAATGGATTGTCTTATTTATGCTGCATGATTAACGCTGTAAAAAAAAAATCTATGGCAGAATTGATGCGTTTTCTCTCCCTGCTATCATAAAAAAAAAAGTTTTACAATATAGTCTATGTACCCAAAAATGACGCTGATAAAAACTACAGTGCGCCATGCAAAAAACAAGCCCTTATACAGCGGCATCGACGGGAAAATAAAAAAATTATGACTTTTGATAAATGGAGAAGAAAATCTGCCAAAAATCCTTGAGTCCTTAAGCCCAAAATAGGCCGTATCATTAAGGGGTTAAAGCCCTTCCCTTAAATCCAATGACGAGGATGCAGGCAGCAAGATTCTCTACCGCAGCTGTCGTGTGACAGCTGCGGTTCAGAATTGAAATATTTCTCTCCTGCATCTGCCACAGATGTGGCAGATGTAGCAGCAGGGAATTCTTTTAACTAGCGGGGGTGAAGGAAACATCTGCCGCATGCAGCAGATGTGTTCTTCATGCCCGCGGGGCTCACGGCAGCGGCGGAGAGGTAAGTTTTTTTTTCTTTTTTTTACACTAAAATGTTTCTTTTTCAGGGAAGGCTTATATGTAAAGCCCTTCCCTGAAAAAGAATGCAGGTGCCGTCAGACCATCGTTTTTAATGGAGCCGCCGGCAGCAGCCGCAGCTCCATTGAAAACAATGCGTGCATTCCCTGTGGTGCACGCATGTCCTATCTTTGCAGGCACGCACCTGCAAAGTACGGACATGTGAACACACCATAGGGAATGCATTGTTGTAAATAGAAGCATGTTTTTGTGCGTGCGTATGCATGCACAAAAGCACGCTCGTGTGACCCCACCCTGAACGTCGTTAAAGCAAACACTCCCCCCTAAAAAAATTGGTGAAAGTCCTTTTTTCTCATTTCTTCAAGCTTCGAAATTGCTTCTGCTACATTGAATGGTACCACAGAAAAATACAAAGCGTCCCGCAAAATACAAGCCCTTGTGTAGCAATGTCAACCAAGAAATAAAAGTTATGATTTTTTGAAAGTGGGAGGAAAAAAAATTTCTAAATAAAAAAAAAGGGTCTGCAGCAGGAAGGGGCTAAGTCCCACATGGAATAAAATTTACGTTGTATTCAATAGGATGTAAACCAGACGCAGATTCCAATGTGAATTTCTGCTCTGAATCCGCATTGACAATCCTCTGGGTGAACAGGGCTTATATATAAGGATGCCACAAGAAACGCTGCACTCATTTGTCACCTTTCACCCCGCCTGCCTCAGTTCTCATTTGCACATTGCACTACCCATTATAATTTTACCTCGAGATGTGGCACAAAATGTATTATTTTGTTTCATGTAAGTGATGTTGGATCAAGCAGCCTGTAGGTGACTGATAACACAGGGCCTCGTGGTTGTCTTACTTTGCCGGTTTCCTCAGGTCTGCTCCTCGGTCGGTTCCTCCTCAGGATTCCTTTAATTTTTCAGATATTTGTTTTTCTTCAATCAGACGTCTTCAGTTTTATTGAAAAATTCAGCAAACACCGCTTGGTAAATCAGCAGAAGCTGACGGCGAAGTGTCTGGGGGAGACTAGGAGCATCAGGGCTGAAGGGTTACCCCCGAACACAGAAGAGGACCACCTCATGCTCTACTTTGAGAGCTCAAAGATCGGTGGTGGTCCAGTGCAAGAAGCCATAATGATCCCTGAGGAAGAGGCCGCGCTAGTCACCTTCTATGATGCGCAAAGTAAGTGATGTATTGGAGCCACCAATAACAGCATAGAGCATGGGATCTGATGATACATAGAGGTGGAATGGAGATGTTCTGATTGGCCTATATGGGTTTTCCATGGGTCTCCTTGTTGCAGTTGGACTCTATTACATGCATTTTAGTGAAGCTGTGGCTTGGAGTTGATTTCAAGATGTACTGGAAAATTGATTTTATGCCAATTGCATTCCAGGAAGAACATCAGGGGGCAGCCGGTACGCCATCACTAACCATATATTCAGCATTTATATCATTGATGCCTATACTGAAAACAAAGAGAAGGTTTTGAAAATATCACCTGTACTCTACAGTGTTCATGGACACATCTGGGACCGCCAAACATCTCCAGGTCTCACCCCAATCACACTATACAGCCTTAATCCCCTTCACCTTCCCCGTCATTTCCTAATTCACCTTAAAGGAGATGTCCCGAGGCAGCAAGTGGGTCTGTACACTTCTGCATGGCCATAATAATGCACTTTGTAATGTACATTGTGCATTAATTATGAGCCATGCAGAAGTTATAAGAAGTTTTATACTTACCTGTTCCGTTGCTGGCGTCCTCGTCTCCATGGTGCCGACTAATTTTCGCCCTCCGATGGCCAAATTAGCCGCGCTTGCGCAGTCCGGGTCTTCTGCAGTCTTCTATGGGGCTCCGTGTAGCTCCGTGTAGCTCCGCCCCGTCACGTGCCGATTCCAGCCAATCAGGAGGCTGGAATCGGCAGTGGACCGCACAGAAGAGCTGCGGTCCACGGAGGAAGAGGCCATCTTCAGCGGTGAGTAGAGAAGTCACCGGAGCGCGGGGATTCAGGTAAGCGCTCCGGTGAGCTTTCTTTACCTCCCTGCATCGGGGTTGTCTCGCGCCGAACGGGGGGGGGGTTGAAAAAAAAAAAACCCGTTTCGGCGCGGGACAACCCCTTTAAGATTTTGAATTGGTTCCTCCACACTTGTTTTCATGTCCCTCACGATTGATTTAACATTCCTGGACTTAAAATTGGAAGTACAACCCCCATGCTGCCACTCTTTATGATTTCACATGATTATCTTGGGGGTTGGGGGGTCTCACTGTGCAGGTAGATTAAGAGATATAGCACATCATTGTGGTAAACAATAACCGTCTTTACTTGGCAGATAAATCAGCGGTACAGTCACTTTAACAAAGATTCAGAATGTTGCACTGCAGTTTCAATACTTTGGCGATGCTGGTTTTGCTACTCTGCAACCTTGTTTCGCTGTGTCAGTCCATTCGGAATCAAGTCTCTTTATTTCGTCGCAGTCTCTGATCAGGCCTGGCGTATCCCCCGTGGACACACTCAACAGTTCCCAATGTTTTGCACTCACTCTATGTTGGACAACACAGCAGGTCCATGACTGGATCTCCCACCGCTATGACAGCCTGACTAATAAGGCACTCTCAACTACAACTAGGAGGCTCCAGGGATTTCTTAAGCTGAACCCAACATCTTCTACAGCAGGCTACAGAGTTTGTCTTGTAACTGACGACTCAGGTCACCGCCATCCTTGCACCGACCTCTCATACAAGCTACTCACTCACCACTGCACCAACACAACAATATCTTCTGTGCCACACCTCAACTTTTGTATTGCACACTGGCAGCACCCTGCCAGACGAGACATGCATTACGATTCGACCATCTGACCCACATGCCCCGCCTAGCATGGTGCCCAGTTATCCAAACCTTCAAAATGGCTACTTGATAGAGACAGTCACAACATTTCTACTGGGATCACAACTGGGACTATCTCAGTAACCTAACCGAACAATTACACAAAATCGCCATCATTCACGATCACGCTTACGCTTTAAACGTCAACATTTATAAGATTCTTTGTATTAAACGTTAGCATTTATATCATCGTTAGTCTTAAGACATTTCCCAGTGCTTTCATTGGCCAATGTTGTTCAGTCAGAGAAGCATGTATTGTCTTAGACTACTGATGCATATTAATGCACAGTGGGGTACATTTACAACCTATTTTACCCCAGTTTCTGGCTTAAAAAAGTATTTACGAGTATTTGCACAAAAATTTATGGCTTTTCTCCTTTTTGTGCCAAACTTCACATTTTTGTCAAAAAATGGGTGGGACTTGTTGGAAGTAGATACAGCTACCCCAGACAGATTTATGTATAATTTACAGAAACTGGCGTAAGATATGCCAGTAATGTAGACCGAGTAGGACCTGACGTATATTTCTGTCTAGATACATGGAGCTGCCGGGGATGCGTACAATGAAGAGGAGTGTGCCTCAGCATATTTTCAGTGCACAGTGCACCTGGGGAAATTGTACTAAACCTGGCGCAGGAAATACTGGGCTTAGTAAATTTTTCCCAGCATACATCAGGTAGTTAGAAAAGTGGTGTGATAATCTTTATTTGTTCCGGACCGGAGGGTCGCTTTATGTTTTTTTATCTCTTTTTACAGGCTGCTTAGACAACAGGTGATAGGATATACTTTGGGGTCCGTTTGAACAGGAGGCCACCTCAGTGTATGTTGTGGCGCACCTGATAACTGAAGCAGTTGGTTACATACAGATACTACCGAGCCGTTCATCATGCTACAGTTAGATACCATATGTTCCCTCCTTGTAGCACTGTTATAGCCTGCTGCAATTATGAAGATGATCCTGTCTCTGCTTGTCTCTGTAACACAAATGCTATTTCCTTCTTTCAGATGTGAAAGTCCTAGTAGAAAAGGAACACATCTTTGCTAAGAAGGCGATCTCCGTATATCGATACTACCCCACCTTGGATGTTACTCTGTATGGGAGGAAAAGACCTTGTGTGGTAAGACCACTGCCGATCCAAATCCCTATCAGTCCATACTTACTAGAGTTCATATGGAAGGATGATAAATTGAAGCAAAGCATGGAGAAGCACATGTCCGATAAAGTGTGTGAGATCACATGGCCTGATCTCAACTGCTCAAACCCTGTCATCACATTGGGTTTTCCAAACTCCCTATCTTCACATCTCCAGACTATGGCGAAGGTGGCCCAAACATGGACTGAGAAGGTCTCCGCCGAGTTCTTACTTATTATTTCAAGGTACAAAGTCATAGACTGTAAAATGACTCCTTCAGCATGGGAGGACATCAAGAATCAGATCACCACTGCTGCCTATGATGGAGTACTGATCAAACCCAGTGCTGATACTGAGAAGGTCTGCCTGGTGGGGACAATGAAGGATGTTGATAAGATCGAGATGGCATTCAGGAAACTGGTGGAGGAAATCACCCAGAAAGCTGAGCGGAGAAGTCAGGTGACCACTGTGACAGAACCGATGTCTGCAGCGCTCTACCATGTTACACGTAGTGGTGGTCTGGAGAAGAAGATACTAGCAGATGCCCCGGAGCTGAGGATGGAATACGACCCGTCTACACACCATGTCAAGCTCACTGGACTGAGGGATGAAATTCTCCAAGCCAAGTATGAAATACTTAGTGCTAAACTGGGTTTGAAATCCAAATCCCTCCAGCTGAACCCGCATGTTCTTCAGTTCTTGATGTCCGCTGACAGAGACAAGGTGTCACGTCTCCTCTTTGTACGGCACAATATCAATGCATTAATGGAGATGGAAGAAAACATGATCAAACTGACTGGTTACACAAAAAAAGACTTGATGGACGCAGAAGAGCAGATAAACCGAGAAGTCATTTATCAGCGAATTCCAGTTGAGGACAAAAATATCCTTAAGAATCCGGAGTGGAGAAGTCTCCAATCAGATCTTCTTGAATCACTCAATTCTGAGACCTGCACAGTCATCATCCAAGAATTCCCCCCTGGAGCGGAAAGCGATCTAGTGGTCTCAGGTTTGTCCTCTAATGTAGACAAGACCTACAAAACACTGCATGATTTTGTAGAGAAAAAGACTCCAATGGAGAAGAATATCAAGGTCAAGTCGATGGCAGTCCTGCAATTCATCAACAAGGAGAAGAAGGTATGGGAGGATCTGAAGCAGATTAATGTTGGGGTCCAAATAAGACATAGGAACATCCACTTGACAGGAGCCAAGTGTTACGTGGAGAAAGCGGCGTCCCATGTACAAGCGGTCCTGTCGTCTATCTATGATGAGACATTGCGCATTGATAAACCAGGAGCCAAGAAGTTTTGTTTGTGCAATGAAGAGATTTACGTACCATTAGCAAAGAATAAATACAAATGTGTGATATATCTGCAGAAAGACAAGAAAGATGATGATGATGCTATACTTAGATCCTTTCCTAATGAATCTCAACTCCAAATACAGCTACCCCAGGGGTATTTTTAATATAGCCACCCTTAATAGTTGCTTGATACAGTGGCCTATTACTATAACTGTATTTATTTTTAATTATCATAGCTCTTTATTAATATTACTGTATTATATTAATCCTTTGCAATCCAATTTTGGATTCAGGGTTTCCTAGGGGGCTTTCTCTTTCTGTAATTATACAATGGCGCCATCGGCTGGCTAGAGCCAGTACTGCGGTATGGGACATGCTGGAGAGGCCCCCGACAACAGAGCAGCCAGTAATATACAGAAAGAATACCCTGCCAGACGTCTTCCGACATCAGAGCTGTACAGCCTTCAATCACAATATCTGAAGACATCAGACAGTGGATTGGAAAGGGTTAATATTGCTGTATTAAAATAATTAGATTATATGTATATTTTTAATATACGCCCCTGTTAATATTTGTACGATATACTAGTGTATTACTATAGCTGAATTTATTTTTAATTATTATATCGGTTTATTAATATTGCCGTATTATATTAATATTACCATATTAAAATAATTATATTATATGTATATTTTTAATATAGTCACCCTTAATATTTTTGCGATATATTGCTGTATTACTATAGTTGTATTTGTACCGTATTATATTAATATTACCGTATTAAACAAATTAGATTATATGTATATTTATAATATAGCCACTAGAGATGAGCGAACACGTTCGGCTCCGCCCCTTTTTCGCCCGAACACCGAACTTTGCGAACACTTCAGTGTTCGGGCGAAAAAGTTCGGGGGCCGCCGTGGCAGCGCGGGGGGGTGCGGCGGGGAGTGGGGGGGAGAGGGAGAGAGAGAGGGCTCCCCCCTGTTCCCCGCTACTGCCGCCCGCGCCGCCGCGCATCTCCCCGCCCCCCGGCGGCACCCGGACACTTACGCGCGAACACTGCAGTGTTCGGCAAAGCCGGTGTCCGGGTGCGGATGTGTCCGTAACGGACACGTTCGCTCATCCCTAATAGCCACCCTTAAAATTTGTGCGATATATTGATGTATTACTATAGTTGTATTTTTAAAGTATTATATTAAAGGGGTGGTCTCGCGAAAGCAAGTGGGTCTATACACTTCTGTATGGCCATATTAATGCACTTTGTAATATACATCGTGCATTAATTATGAGCCATACAGAAGTTATACACTTACCTGCTCCGTTGCTGGCGTCCCCGTTGCCATGGTTCCGTCTAACTTCGGTGTCTTCTTGCTTTTTTAGACGCGCTTGCGCAGATGCATCTTCTCCCTTCGGCTGGTCTTGGAAGCATCGGCGTTTTGGCTCCGCCCCCTTTTTCGCGTCATCGCGTAGCTCCGCCCCCGTCATGTGCCGATTCCAGCCAATCAGGAGGCTGGAACCGGCACACGTCATGGGGCGGAGCTACACGATGATGCGAAAAGGGGGCGGAGCCAAAATGCCGATGCTGCCGAGCGGAGCCGAAGGGAGAAGAAGGGAGAAGACGGATCTGCGCAAGCGCGTCTAAAAAGGCAAGAAGACACCGAAATTAGACGGCACCATGGCGACGGGGACGCTAGCAACCGAGCAGGTAAGTGAATAACTTCTGTATGGCTCATAATTAATGCACGATGTATATTACAAAGTGCATTAATATGGCCATACAGAAGTGTATAGACCCACTTGCTTTCGCGAGACCACCCCTTTAATATTACCATATTAAAATAATTAGATTATATGTATATTTTTAATATAGCCACCCTTAATATTTTTGCGATATATTGCTGTATTACTATAGTTGTATTTTTACTGTATTATATTAATATAACTGTATTAAAAAAAATTAGATTATATGTATATTTTTAATATAGCCACTCTTAATATGTGTGCGATATAGTGCTGTATTACTATAGTTGTATTTTTACCATATTATATTATTACCATATTAAAATATTTAGATTATATGTATATTTTTAATATAGCCACCCTTAATATTTGTGCAATATATTGCTGTATTAGGCCTTAGTCAGACGGGCGTTTTTAGCCGCGATTTGCGCATGCGTCCGGCGATTTTTTTAAAACCATTGCTTTGCAATGGTATCGGACACATGAGCGCTTTTTATGCGCTCGTCCGATAAATTATAGAACAAAAAATCGCAGATCGCACCTATCTGCGATCTGCGATTTCTGTTCTCTTCTGTATATGCGCTCAATGGGGCCGGCGGCAGCAGCGCCGACCCCATTGAGAACATATAGAAGACAAATCATTCTTCTCTGCCACAGCTGTAACAGCTGTGACAGAGAAGAACGATGTTTGCCCATTGAATTCAATGGAGCGGCAATACAGCTGCTCCATTGAAAGCAATGGGCTGCCGGCGTGCGCGGGGTGAATTGTCGGGAAGGGGTTAAATATATAAACCCTTCCCTGCAATTCATCCTAAAATGTGTTAAAATAAAAAAAAAATGGATACTCACCTTTCCGCTGCAGCCGGAGTCCAGCCGTGGCCGCTGTCAGTTCTCCTGAACTGCTTCTCGGCACTATTCAGCCGGCGGGGCTTTAAAATCCCCTCCTGCTGAATGATCTGCCTCTGATTGGTCACAACCCTGACCAATCAGAGGCTGAAAACACTCACACACCCATTCATGAATTCATGAATGGGTGAGTGACTGCTGCCTCTCAGCGCTGAGCCAATCAGGGGCAGGTCTGACTCACATCCATTCATGAATTCATGAATGGCTGTGAGTGAGGCATGCCTCTGATTGGCTCAGCGCTGAGCCAATCAGGGGGCAGGTCTGACTCACACCCCCTTCACACCCACTGCAGGACGGCCGCGGAGCTCCGGCTGCCGGCAGAAGGTGAGTATACAATTTTTTTTATTTTTACACATTTTAGGATGAATTGCAGGTAAGGGCTTATATATTTAAGCCCTTACCGACAATTCATCCCGGGCTCGCCGGCAGCGCATTGCTTTCAATGGAGACGGCTGTATTGCCGTCTCCATTGAATGCAATGCGCTGGACAGCTCCGGCCCGTTTCTAATGAAACGCGGCTAGGAGCAGATTTTCGGGCGATTTGCGGGCGACTTGCGCACACCGGTCACGCGATTTGCGGATGCGCATCCGTCATGCGATCCGCAAATCGCGCGAAAAAACGCCCGTCTGACTAAGGCCTCACTGTAGTTGTATTTTTACTGTATTAAAATAATTATATTATCTGTATATTTTTAATATAGCCACCCTTAATATTTGTGCAATATAGTGCTGTATTACTACAGTTGTATTTTTACCGTATTATATTATTATATTGCACTATTAAAATATTTATATTACTATGTATATTTTTCATATACGCTCCTTAATAGTCGCACGATATACTAGTGTATTACTATAGCGGTATGATGTATATTTTTAAAAAAAAAATTCTAGCAATCACCAGCAGCACTAGAAACACGTTTTTGCTATATTAATGTTTGTGTATTTTCAGATGGAAAGCCAGGGTGTCGCTTGTCCCCCCCTTGAAATTACTAACACCAGAATTGGTAGGTACACAGCGTTTACCCATTTGATTTCATATAGCTGCAGATATGGATACATTTTTAAAATTGCGCTAATTTTATCCGCTTTATCATTTTCTGTTTAAAGAATCGAACTGGGATGACTCCCTCAGATTTTGATGAATCAAAATTCGACTTTTTATCACAGACAGCCAATGGTAGGTTTTAGACAGACGTGTGCGCTGTTTTTTACGGTTTGTTGTTATTTGTTATGCTAAATAAGTATTGTTTCCATACAGATGCTGTGCATGTAAATGGACACCTGCAGATGTCATATCCTTTAAAAGCAAACATTATTCATGAACGAGCATAACCGTCAAGTCGCCAACCATCTGTTAGGAAAATTATAGATCAATGTATCAGTTAATTGTTCTTTTATTGCATTGTAGACTAGAAATATATAGCATGGTACTAGTATAAGTAGTGAAGGGGTTAAACGAAACCCTTCTATAGGCTTGCATGTCTTCTGAGGTAGACAGACGAGATAAGATAGTCTCATAGACCACCCATGTATGCATGTTTATAGTTGGGGCCCACAGGAAATAGGATAGACTTCTAGATATCTCTTGCATTCCTTTTCCCTGAATTCATAACGGTTTTATTGTATGTTATAGTTACACCTTAAGAGGTGTAACTTATGTTAATCATTTTTTGTTTTAGCCTATCATGTATTCTTATTAATCTTGGAGGTATATACTTTTCCTGTGATGTCATTTATGGTACATAAGCTACGAACACCTTAGAATAAAGTAGAAATCATCTGATACCGCACAGGCTGGTGTGATTTGTATTTCTCCTGGGCCCAGACTTCTGCACGAGATCTGGGATCGTCTTCTCTTTGATAAACACATAAATTCTCCTTACACCATCAATGGAGGCCATTAAGGCTGAAAAACGGTTGCATGTCAATGCTGAACCTATCAGCTATCTCGGAAGCGGATGGAAACCAATTGCCCCATGATGATCAAAGTGTCATCGGTAAGCCGCTGGCAACGATTGGAGCGATTGCTCAATTATAGTTACGCATTTTTTCCTTCCAGAGAATGCTCGCGGCAGCGTCGGGGAAAACACTACATTTGCAATGGCAAACCTGACACTAAACCCCGCGGAACATGTGAGCGCTTCGGTGGAGGCATCCACCCCAATGTTACAGACACACATAGATCCCACTGGATACGCTCTGCCGCTAGAACCGCACATAACTGTCAACTGCATCGCCAGCCCATCCGATGTTGTCAAACAATGATACAACTTATTAAAACACAAGAAAAAATGTGCAAGAAAAACATTGCTTCCGTCTATTTTGGAAGTTGCTGAAAAGCACCCGGGCAACAACACTAGCACCACTAATGGTAAGCCGCATGCCGTAATTTCAAATGATATACGGGTTTGTCATAATACAACACAATCTGATACACAACACCCGCTAGTTGCTGCTAGTACTAACACTGTAACCGTAACATGTGTTGATACACAGCAGTCACTAGCTAGTCCTCCAGCAGGCACTACATGCCATAGAAAGAGAAAATCATCTGATGAGGTTAAAGTTTCAAAAAGGTCGACAACACACATAAATGCTGCCGATCCTTTTTACCACCACTGGATGACGCAGGGTATAGCCTTGTTAACTACCTTATGGACTCTAGACAGCCGCCTTATTGCTAAGGTAGCAGAACATACGCTAAGGTAGCAGAACATACCACTAAAGTTTTGCAACTGATGTAGAGGCGAGCAGAGCTAGATGTCTCTTTTGCAGACCAGGATAGAACCACTGAGGTTTTTAAACTTTTCCTAGAGTATCAAAATGTTTGTGAGAGTTTTGGCATTTCGGGGGTCCCCCGACCTCCCACCTTATGACTATCTATGGTTGGATCAGGGTTGAAAAAACAGAGCTCTAACAGAGGCAGCATATGGCGTAGAGCAAAGTCTGTTAAAAAGCTATAAAAATGTTGTGTTTGACCGCTAGGTCAATATCCGCCAGAAGACGCAGAAAGAGCCAACCCAGAACTTACCTGCAAAATCCTGAGACACCCCCACAAAGTCCTGAGCCATTCCCACATACCCTGCAGAGTCTAAATACACCTGACCAACCTGTAAATAATGAGCCCCCACCTCAGAGCCCCACACAGGAGCAAGATCGTATATCGCTTGATCAGGTTGAGCAACCTGTTGATGCGTCTGTGTTTTTACGAAATATACAACCCGGTGATTTTATACAGCTGAGCGTCGATGGCTGGCGTTAGTTAGATCCTATTTATTCCCTAAAACAGGCCAGGGATGATTTTAATGCTGAGAGCTTCTTAAATGCTGTGGCCAATGCATTACAGAGTAATGTGGATTGTTTAGCTGGTGAATGCTTGACACTCAGAGTCCTAATAGTGAGGAATAGGCATGGGGGTAGAAGACAACGCAGGCATTTGAAATCCATACTTTACACCCAGATCATCAAACAGAAAAAGCGTTGGCTGTTTGATTTTAACAATTATGACTCTAACCTGTGTTTAACGGCCAGTCTATATGCGCTGTTAGAGGAGGGCTCTGTTGAGGACAGTGTTTTATTGACACGAGCTAGACAATTACATCGTGAATTGGACATCCCCAACAATCAGCTAGTGGGTTTTAGCGATATTGAGGCATTTGAGAAACACCTGGGCATAACCATAAGGGTTCTATACCACAGTCGCGGTGATTGCTGTTATTTTCACACCAGGGAAGCATCTGGTGGGGATTTTGTATACATCCTCCACCATGATAATCATTATTATGGGATTACGAATATAAAAAAGCTTTTATTGGGACCAATTACTTTTGTGATCGTTGCAGGTCTGTTTTTCACCACAAAAATAATCACTCATGTCAGTATTTTTGCAAGATTTGTCAGACAGAATCGTGTGTCGAAACCCTGGGAATCAATATAACGATGCCCCAGTTGCCGCGTGTTTTGTCGCTTGTCTGATTGTTTAGACCGTCACAAGATCGCAGCTGCGGTGGATGATGCGCTTTATTAGGCTAAACTATTTTGAGGTCGTTATCGGTATGTAGTTAAATGCGCCAAGCCTCATGAATGCAATGGTCTGCGCTGTAACATTTGTAAAACCAGCATGCAAAAATTTGATAAACACTTGTGTTACATGCAGCCTTCCTATCCGAAGGCCATTGTGGCAGAGCTGCCGTATATTTTCTATGACTTTGAGTGTCAGCAGGATACAGGCAAACACATTCCGAATTTTATTTTTGCCACAGCGCTGTACAGAGCAAAGTCTTGGGAGTTTGAGGGCGACTTTTGCACCCGTGATTTTGTTCAGTTTTTTTCTTAACTACGATTTTACAGACTGCACTTTTATTGCACACAATGTCGGTAGATACGACTCTTATTTTATTGGTAAAGAGTTGATTGTCGAAAAAATTCAAATAGAAATGATCACTCAAGGTGGACACCTTCTGTGTGTGACGGTACCAGCGCTGAACTTGAGGTTCATAGACTCACTTAAGTTCATACCCATGAAGCTTAGCAAGCTACCCCAGGCTATGGGTTTTTCAGGGGGAAATGGTCATTTACCTCACTTTTTCAATACTAAAGAAAAGCAGAATTATGCCGACCCCGTACCCGATGCTAAATCTTACGGACCCGAGTACATGATGCCTGACGACAAAAAAGACTTCATGGAGTGATATGAACTGCAAAAAGGATGTACTTTTGATTTTAAAAGAGAATTGAAGTCATATTGTAAGCAGGATGTTGAAGTATTGAGGAAAGCCTGTGAGTGTTATAGACACCGGGTAATGGAAATAGCTAAAAAAAACAGCTACAAGGTATTGTACGGAAAACGAGAAAAACGTTAGTGTCATTTATTGCGTTGACCCGTTCAAACACATCACTCTCGTGTCTGTATGCATGGCTATATGCAGGTTTAAATTTTCACCTGAAGACACTATAGCTATATTGCCCTCTGATAATTACCAGAAGGCCAAAAAAAGTACTCAACCTCAGCTATTCAGTGGTTGATGTACGTGTCTCACAGCGAAAACATAGTCATACAGCACGGGCTGAGAGGTAGTGAAAAACAGGTCGGTAGCTATTATTTAGATGAATACGCATATGTTGATGGCCAACATATCACTTTTGGTTGTTTTTACCACGGCTGCCCCATATGCTTCAATGAAGACAATCAAAATAACGTCACAAAAACTAAGTACAGTCAGCTATACCAGGCTTTTTTTTTAGCTAAAAAAGCATTTTTACTCTTTACGTGTCTTATGGGAGCATGAATGGCGTGAAATGGTAGAAACCAATTCAGACCTTCAGGCATTTCTTCTTAAAATGCAGGTTCCCAGAGTCGCTAGACCCTCGTGGCGTGCTTTATGGGGGTCAAACTAACGCAATAAAGCTATACCACAGACTGAATGAGGGTGAGACGATAAATTATTATGATTTCATTAGCCTGTATCCCTTCATCAACAAAACAAAGACTTACCCTACAGGGCACCTGACGATTATTTATGAAACTTTTGGCTACATCAAAAATTACTTTGGTCTTGCAAAAGTTAAAGTGTTTGCCAGCATGCGATTTATTTTTCCCGGTGCTGCCAGTGAAAATGAATCATAAATTGATGTTTCCCCTATGTTACATCTGCGCTTTAAATTCACAGAGCACCACATGGTCAACAAAATCACCAACATCTTTATAGCGTGCTTTACAACAGCCTACGCATGCCTTGAGCTCTACTCTCTTCTGGATAGATTGCAGGAACATTGTCTTTATCACGACACACTCTGTCATTTTTGTACACCGTGAAGGTGAGTGGAACCTGCCATTAGGTGACTACCTGGGTGAATTGACCAGCGAGATGCCAGATGATACATACATCACAGAGTTTGTATCAGCGGGTCCCAAAACCTACGGGTACAAGTTGAATACGGGTAAAACCGTGTTCAAAGTTAAAGGTATAACTTTAAATACTGCAGCCACTCAGGTCATAAATTTTGACAGCCTGAAAGATCTGGTTTTGGATTATCCATGTAACACAAATCCTAAAACACAAAAAAACTATCAGCGTAGAGCAGCCGAGATTTGTAAGAGATAAGAAGTATTGGGACAATGAAACAAGGCCACTACAAAAAACATAGAGGTGTATTTATACAAAGAGGCATCTACTAAATGATTTTACAATTCTTCCTTACGGTTATCAGTTCAGCTAGTGTGAAAACACATCCAAATATGCAAACCCGTAATATTGTTTAATTTTGGGGCGTGTTGGCATAATTATATGTCGGGGGTAACTGCTTCTTCTCCTAACCAGGATTTGTAAGGAATACAAACTATCGGATCGGTGGTGCATCAATGCTACGCAATCCGCAAAATCGTGTGAGGAGGCGGCTATTAGATGAATTCACAATATAACCTCACGGATGTTAATGCAGGTATGGTGGACACACTTTTGCAACACCCCTTCTCTTGTATTTTAACAGGCCCGTCTAACTCTAGGAAAAGTAACTTTGTGAAGCAATTGTTATATAACTCTGCAGCCCAAATATCTCATATCCCAGCAACATCGTCTATTTTTATTCGTGTTGGCAGCTGCTTTATGACGAACTCTCCGCCTCTTTTTTTAACATTAGATTTATAGAAGGCCTGCCACAGACTTTTATAGATGATGACTTATTCCCACCTGATAAGGTAAATTTAACCATTGTTGATAATCTCATGGAGAGCGCCAGAGAAAGCGTTTACCAATTATGTACACCACAGAAATCTGAGCATTTTGTACCTTGTGCAGAACATATTTTGTCAGGGTAGAAAAAGGTATACAATAAATTTAAATACTAATTATATGGCTTTATTTAAAACTCCTTGTGATAAGCTCCAAATTGTCATGTTAGCTGGACGGATGTACCCTGGGCAGATGCGCTTCTTCTTAGAAGCTTTTGAGGATGCCACGAATACTCCTTGCGGATATCTGCTAGTAGACTTAAGAGGCAATATGCCTGAGGAGCATCGCTTGAGAATGGGTTTGTTCCCCCCCCCCGCTTTACCCGCTGTGTATATCTGAGAGATGTCTGAGAGAATATGTTGTAATTGGGCTCTCTTAAAAAGTCTGGTGAAGGCAAAACCAGCCGTTAGAAAGTCTATTTTACGCAACGCGAGCAATGATCTAATTACAGCCATAGCTGAGATCGCTTTAAATATTTTAAAAGGTAGGATACCTCTAAAAGCTCGCCAGAAAAAGATACTACAAAAATGGCAGTGTACTATAAGGCGGTTGGGTGATAAAACATTGGCCGTGAAGAAAAAGAAGCGTATAGTGAATCAGGTCGGCAGTTTTATAGGATCGCTCTTGGGTTTTGCAATCCCGATAATTGCGAGCCTGCTTGCCAATCGGTAATGGAGCATGTGGAGAAAATGTACTTGGTGCCTAAGCATGATCTTAAGATAAGGCAATCCGTTACGATGACACCGAGCATACGACAGATGGCTATTAGAGATGAGCGAACACCAAAATGTTCGGGTGTTCGTTATTCGGAACGAACTTCCCGCGATGTTCGAGGGTTCGTTTCGAACAACGAACCCCATTGAAGTCAATGGGCGACCAGAGCATTTTTGTATTTCGCCGATGCTCGCTAAGGTTTTCATGTGTGAAAATCTGGGCAATTCAAGAAAGTGATGGGAATGACACAGAAACGGATAGGGCAGGCGAGGGGCTACATGTTGGGCTGCATCTCAAGTTCACAGGTCCCACTATTAAGCCACAATACCGGCAAGAGTGGGCCCCCCCCTCCCAACAACTTTTACTTCTGAAAAGCCCTCATTAGCATGGCATACCTTTGCTAAGCACCACACTAGCTACAACAAAGCACAATCACTGCCTGGATGACACTCCGCTGCCACTTCTCCTGGGTTACATGCTGACCAACCGCCCCCCCTCCCCCCCACAGCGCACACCAAAGTGTCCCTGCGCAGCCTTCAGCTGCCCTCATGCCACGCCACACTCATGTCTATTTAGAAGTGCGTCTGCCATGAGGAGGAACCGCAGGCACACACTGCAGAGGGTTGGCATGGCTAGGCAGCGGCCCTCTTTAAAAGGGGCGGGGCGATAGCCCACAATGCTGTACAGAAGCAATGAGAAATAGAATCCTGTGCCACCGCCATCAGGAGCTGCACACGTAGGCATAGCAATGGGGAACCTATGTGCCACACACTATTCATTCTGTCAAGGTGTCTGCATGCCCCAGTTAGACCGGGCTTTTTAATTCATAGACACAGGCAGGTACAACTCCCTATTGTGAAGTCCCTGTCGACCCACAGCATGGGTGGGTGCCAGGAAGCCACCGGCGGTACATAGAAATATCCCATTGCATTGCCCAACACAGCTGAGGTAGTAATGTCGTGCGTAATACAGGTGGGCTTCGGCCCACACTGCATGCCCCAGTCTGACCAGGGTTCTTTACAAGTGGACACATGTAGGTTACACTCCGTGTGCACCTACAGCATGGGTGGCTCCCTAGAACCCACCGGCGGTACATAAAAATATCCCATTGCATTGCCCAACACAGCTGAGGTAGTAATGTCGTGCTTAATGCAGGTGGGCTTCGGCCCACACTGCATGCCCCAGTCAGACTGGGGTTCTTTAGAAGTGGACACATGTAGGTTAAACTCCCTGTGGACCCACTGCCTGGGTGGGTGCCAGGAAGCCACCGGCGGTACATAGAAATATCCCATTGCATTGCCCAACACAGCTGAGGTAGTAATGTCGTGCGTAATACAGGTGGGCTTCGGCCCACACTGCATGCCCCAGTCTGACCGGGGTTCTTTACAAGTGGACACATGTAGGTTACACTCCGTGTGCACCTACAGCATGGGTGGCTCCCTGGAACCCACCGGCGGTACACAAAAATATCCCATTGCATTGCCCAACACAGCTGAGGTAACGTCAGCTGTAATGCAGGTGGGCTAAAAATTAATTTGATTACACTGTAGGAGAGGGCCCACAAAAATTGCTGTATCAACAGTACTAATGTACATCCCAAAAATTGGCCATGGCCAGCCAAGAGGGCAGGTGAAACCCATTAATCGCTTTGGTTAATGTGGCTTAAGTGGTAACTAGGCCTGGAGGCAGCCCAGTGTAACGAAAAATTGGTTCAAGTTAAAGTTCCAACGCTTTTAAGCGCATTGAAACTTATAAAAATTGTTCAGAAAAATTATTTGAGTGAGCCTTGTGGCCCTAAGAAAAATTGCCCGTTCAGCGTGATTACGTGAGGTTTCAGGAGGAGGAGCAGGAGGAGGAGGAGGAATATTAGACACAGATTGATGAAGCAGAAATGTCCACGTTTTGGATGGTGAGAGAGAACGTAGCTTCCATCCGCGGGTGCAGCCTACGTATTGCTTACGTATCGCTGCTGTCCGCTGGTGGAGAACAGAAGTCTGGGGAAATCCAGCCTTTGTTCATCTTGATGAGTGTTAGCCTGTCGGCACTGTCGGTTGACAAGCGGCTACGCTTATCTGTGATGATTCCCCCAGCCGCACTAAACACCCTCTCCGACAAGACGCTAGCCGCAGGACAAGCAAGCACCTCCAGGGCATACAGCGCTAGTTCAGGCCACGTGTCCAGCTTCGACACCCAGTAGTTGTAGGGGGCAGAGGCGTCACCAAGGATGGTCGTGCGATCCGCTACGTACTCCCTCACCATCCTTTTACAGTGCTCCCGCCGACTCAGCCGTGACTGGGGAGCGGTGACACAGTCTTGCTGGGGAGCCATAAAGCTGGCCAGGCCCTTAAAGACTGTTGCACTGCCTGGGATGTACATGCTGCTCGATCTACGCACATCCCCTGCTACCTTGCCCTCGGTACTGCGCCTTCTGCCACTAGCGCTGTCGGCTGGGAATTTTACCATCAGCTTGTCCGCAAGGGTCCTGTGGTATAGCAACACTCTCGAACCCCTTTCCTCTTCGGGAATCAGAGTGGGCAGGTTCTCCTTATACCGTGGATCAAGCAGTGTGTACACCCAGTAATCCGTCGTGGCCAGAATGCGTGCAACGCGAGGGTCACGAGAAAGGCATCCTAACATGAAGTCAGCCATGTGTGCCAGGGTACCTGTACGCAACACATGGCTGTCTTCACTAGGAAGATCACTTTCAGGATCCTCCTCCTCCTCCTCCTCCTCAGGCCATACACGCTGAAAGGATGACAGGCAATCAGCCGGTGTACCGTCAGCAGCGGCCCAAGCTGTCTCTTCCCCCTCCTCCTCATCCTCCTCATGCTCCTCCTCCTCCTCCTGTACGCGCTGAGAAATAGACAGGAGGGTGCCCTGACTATCCAGCGGCATACTGTCTTCCCCCGCCCCCGTTTCCGAGCGCAAAGCAGCTGCCTTTATGGTTTGCAGGGAATTTCTCAAGATGCATAGCAGAGGAATGGTGACGCTAATGATTGTAGCATCGCCGCTCACCACCTGGGTAGACTCCTCAAAATTACCAAGGACATGGCAGATGTCTGCCAACCAGGCCCACTCTTCTGAAAGGAATTGAGGAGGCTGACTCCCACTGCGCCGCCCATGTTGGAGTTGGTATTCGACTATAGCTCTACGTTGTTCATAGAGCCTGGCCAACATGTGGAGCGTAGAGTTCCACCGTGTGGGCACGTCGCACAGCAGTCGGTGCACTGGCAGCTTAAAGTGATGTTGCAGGGTGCGCAGGGTGGCAGCGTCCGTGTGGGACTTGCGAAAATGTGCTCAGAGCCGGCGCGCCTTTACGAGCAGGTCTGACAAGCGTGGGTAGCTTTTCAGAAAGCGCTGAACCACCAAATTAAAGACGTGGGCCAGGCATGGCACGTGCGTGAGGCTGCCGAACTGCAGAGCCGCCACCAGGTTACGGCCGTTGTCACACACGACCATGCCCGGTTGGAGGCTCAGCGGCGCAAGCCAGCGGTCGGTCTGCTGTGTCAGACCCTGCAGCAGTTCGTGGGCCGTGTGCCTCTTATCGCCTAAGCTGAGTAGTTTCAGCACGGCCTGCTGACGCTTGCCCACCGCTGTGCTGCCACACCGCGCGACACCGACTGCTGGCGACATGCTGCTGCTAACACATCTTGATTGCGAGACAGAGGAGGAGGAGGAGGGGGAGGAGGGTGCTTTAGTGGAGGAAGCATACACCTCCGCAGATACCACCACCGAGCTGGGGCCCGCAATTCTGGGGGTGGGTAGGACATGAGCGGTCCCAGGCTCTGACTCTGTCCCAGCCTCCACTAAATTCACCCAATGTGCCGTCAGGGAGATGTAGTGGCCCTGCCCGCCTGTGCTTGTCCACGTGTCCGTAGTTAAGTGGACCGTGGCAGTAACCGCGTTGGTGAGGGCGCGTACAATGTTGCGGGTGATGTGGTCGCGCAGGGCTGGGACGGCACATCGGGAAAAGTAGTGGCGACTGGGAACTGAGTAGCGCGGGGCCGCCGCCTCCATGATACTTTTGAAGGACTCCGTTTCCACAACCCTATACGGCAGCATCTCAAGGCTGATGAATTTTGCTATGCGGACGGTTAACGTTTGAGCGTGCGGGTGCGTGGCGGCGTACTTGCGCTTGCGCTCCAACAGTTGCGCAAGCGACGGCTGGACGGTGCGCTGAACTACACTGCTGGATGGGGCCGAGGACAGCGGAGGTGAGGGTGTGGGTGCAGGCCAGGAGACGGTAGTGCCTGTGTCCTGAGAGGGGGGTTGCATCTCAGTGGCAGGTTGGGGCACAGGGGGAGAGGCAGGGGTGCAAACCGGAGGCGCTGAACGGCCTTCGTCCCACCTTGCGGGGTGCTTGGCCATCATATGTCTGCGCATGGTGGTGGTGGTGAGGCTGTTGGTGTTGGCTCCCCGGCTGAGCTTTGCGCGACAAAGGTTGCACACCACTGTTCGTCGGTCGTCAGGCGTCTCTGTGAAAAACTGCCAGACCTTAGAGCACCTCGGCCTCTGCAGGGTGGCATGGCGCGAGGGGGCGCTTTGGGAAACACTTGGTGGATTATTCGGTCTGGCCCTGCCTCTACCCCTGGCCACCGCACTGCCTCTTGCAACCTGCCCTGCTGATGCCCTTGACTCCCCCTCTGAAGACCTGTCCTCCTGAGTAAGCGTTGCACACCAGGTGGGGTCAGTCACCTCATCGTCCTGCTGCTCTTCCTCCGAATCCTCTGTGCGCTGCTCCCTCGGACTTACTGCCCTTACTACTACCTCACTGCAAGACAACTGTGTCTGATCGTCATCGTCCTCCTCACCCACAGAAAGTTGTTGAGACAGTTGGCGGAAGTCCCCAGCCTCTTCCCCCGGACCCCGGGAACTTTCGAATGGTTGGGCATCAGTGACGATAAACTCCTCTGGTGGGAGAGGAACCGCTGCTGCCCAATCTAAGCAGGGGCCCGAGAACAGTTCCTGGGAGTGTTCCCGCTCCTGAGCAGGTGTCATTGTAGTGGAGTGAGGAGGCTGGGAGGAAGGAGGAGCAGCAGACAGAGGATTCGGATTTGCAGCAGTGGACGGCGCAGAACTGCGGGTAGACGATAGGTTGCTCGAAGCACTTTCTGCCATCCAGGACAGGACCTGCTCACACTGCTCATTTTCTAATAACCGTCTCCCGCGTGGACCCATTAATTGGGCGATGAATGTGGGGACACCAGAAACGTGCCTCTCTCCTAATCGCGCAGCAGTCGGCTGCGACACACCTGGATCAGGAGCTCGGCCTGTGTCCACACCCTGACTTGGCCCTCCGCGTCCTCGGCCGCGTCCACGTCCTCTAGGCCTACCCCTACCCCTCAGCATGCTGTATTACCAGTGATTTGATTTCACAGGCAGCTAATAAATTGGCGCAAGACTGCAGGCCAAATATAATTTTTTCCCTTTTTTGAAAACGAAAGGCCCCACTGCCTCTAGTGAATGTATAATCTAAGTTTAATAACTGTGCTGTTTTCCTGCTAATGTGTCACAGAACGTGAGGGTAGCAGAGTTATTAACTGTGGCAGAGCAGGTATTTTTTTTCCCAATTAAGGAAAGCAAATGGCGAAGCCAGGAGTAAAACGTAGCTGGGTGCGTCTGATTTTTACAGGTTGCACACGCAGCCGACACGTGTCCACCGCCCTTAGGACGGACAGAGGCAGGACAAATAGAATTATTTTCAGTTTTTTTGCACCAAAAGGCAGCACTGCGTATATTCTATGAACATGAGAAGTTTAATAACTGTGCTGTTTTCCTGCTAATGTGTCACAGAACGTGAGGGTAGCAGAGTTATTAACTGTGGCAGAGCAGGTATTTTTTTTCCCAATTAAGGAAAGCAAATGGCGAAGCCAGGAGTAAAACGTAGCTGGGTGCGTCTGATTTTTAAAGGTTGCACACGCAGCCGACACGTGTCCACCGCCCTTAGGACGGACAGAGGCAGGACAAATAGAATTATTTTCACTTGTTTTACAAGCAAAAGGCAGCACTGCGTATATTCAATGAATAATAACTGTGTTGTGGCCCTGCCTATACAATTCTTTCCCTGCAGTATCAATGGAGGGTGCAATGCTCTGCAGAGGCGATTTTGAGAAGCAAAAAAAAATGCAGCACAGCTAACAGCAGCCTGGACAGTACTGCACACGGTTAAATATGGCCCTAGAAAGAACCGTTGAGGTTCTTGAAGGCTACACTCACTCCTAACACTCTCCCTGCCTATGCAGCACTTCTGTCCCTAATGCCGGGTGCAACGCTCTGCAGAGCCGATTTTGAGAAAAAAAAAAATTGCCACTGCTAACAGCAGGCAACACACAGCTATCAGTGGCCCTAATAAGGACCTTTGGGGGGTCTTGAAGCCTACACTAACTACCAATTCTTTCCCTACAGCAGCTCCGGTACAAACAGCACTGTCCCTCATCTAACTCACACGGCATCTGAGGCGAACCGCGGGAGGGGCCGACTTTTATGTTCGGGTGACACCTGATCTTCCCAGCCACTCACAGCAGGGGGGTGGTATAGGGCTTGAACGTCACAGGGGGAAGTTGTAATGCCTTCCCTGTCTTTCAATTGGCCAGAAAAGCGCGCTAACGTCTCAGGGAAGGAAGTGAAAGTAACCAGAACACCGCATGGTGTTCGTTACGAATAACGAACATCCCGAACACCCTAATATTCGCACGAATATCAAGCTCGGAAGAACACGTTCGCTCATCTCTAATGGCTATTCATCGCCTTGATGATGAAATTAGCGCAATTTTACAGTGTAGTGACATACCTATGATGTGAAAATTAAAAAATACGCAGATGTTTTACAAGGATACTTGGTACATGCTAAAGAGGACGCAAAAGAGCTAACAACTTTAAACCTTGTAACCGCGGTTGAGACTGGTCATCAGCAATTGTCAAATACCTCTCCTGATAATAGAAATACTGTTCATGAAATTGTAAATCATGTCAATCCACGGTTCAAAAAAAATGCAGAGCTTTTGCTAAACAGACTGTTGCAGAATGCCGATATTACATTATGGAATGCGCGTGACGAGTTCGTTTATAAGGGCGAGACTGTTTACGGATCAAACATATTAAACTTGATCCGTCATACTACAGAGTGCTCCCAAGAAAAATCACCCTCTGGGCTGGGACGTTTTTATGCGCTCGTTGGCCGAGATTAATATACCTTCTACAGTCATTGGCAGCCACAGTACTAGAGAAATTCTCGATGGTCTGAAAACAAGTTCGGACCCCAATTTTGCACATGGTATCCCCAAAAACAAAATCTGATCTTTCTCCCCTACGCCACCCAGAATAACACAGGGTAGCTTGCTGCCTAAAAAGCGAACAACACCGCTGTTTCCCATGTCATGGCTAAGTTTGTAAAGCATTGTAAAAAAATGTAACTATATATCTGTTAACATTATACAGTGTTATACACATCTATATAATAATTCTTATGCATTCATTTATGCAATAACTCTATAATCTGTATTTTTTTTTATTGCACATTGGTTATATATTCTGTGTGCTCAATAAAGCTTTATAAAGCTTTGCATTTTGTCTACTGTGTGTTCTCTATAATACTGTCACTGTCAGGCTATACATAAAAGCTTATTAGGAGGGGTGGGAATGCTAAAAAGGTTATTAGGGGGTGGAAATGCATTCTATATAATAACCCTTATACTCATAAGGAGAATTGAATGGTATATAACATCAAGTCAGACTATAGATATAATAAGCCCTTGATTATCACGAGACACACTTTATTCACAGTGTGTCTCATGACACATCACAGGCCCTGGAATGTGGATGGGGGTCTTGATACACGTCACATTCCTGGAATGCGGAAGGGGCCCCCACCAACCTCCAGGTGGCTGCCAGATGGTGCGCCAAAGGGGGAAGGGTCAAAGGTCATGGGAAAGGGGCGTGGCACCTGTCACTTTCCAAAAGGGGGCGGCTTGACATGAGGTATGGACCGTATACTACTGGTGTTTATTGTTCCGACTTGCACCCAGTAAACTCGCATTCAAAAGGAAAGGAGTGCTTTATATAGCAAAACTTACTTTCACTTTCTCATGCAAATATGACACGTTATGATTGGTTTACGTGTTATCACAAACTTTGGAATTAGATACAAATACACATTGATATAACACAATGGCAGCGAACACTTTCATCATGTGATTACATCATCCTCTAACTGACAGACTATATAGTATAAGAATATTTCCTACGTATACATAAAGCTACAGAAAAAGTGAATATAACTCATAGTTTTTAACTTCCATAGAAACCATTATCTCGATCAGAAACTAAGAGTATGTTCTGGTCTTGGTTAACCCTTTACATCAAAATTTAACCATTTCCTTCTCAGGCCTTGCTACCAAATCCCCCATTTTGATGCTCATTACTTGCTTACAGAATATCATTATTTTGGTCTAGGGCAGTGGTGGCAAACATGCAGCAAGCAGAGCCATCCCTGCTCGCACGCGCCGTCGTCGGCCACTGACCACGTTGGTGAATACCGGCAGGGGCCGCGGCTCGCAGACCTGATCCCGGCGAATACTGTGACGTCAGTGTGCAGCTGGGATCCTCCTCCCCGCTTCCCTGATGTCTCGTCTTAGGTTCCACGAGAGCAAAGGAGGAGGCGTCTGGTGTGCACCCGGGATCAGTGCCAGCAACAGCACCAAGCAAAGGAGGAAGTGGTAAGTATATAGGTCTCAGGGGGGCAGTATTACTACTGGGGGCTGCTGTGGAATGTCACTATAACTACTGGGGGCCACTGTGGGATGTCACTATTACTACTGGGGGGCCACTGTGGGTTGTCACTATTGCCGCTGTGGGCGGTCACTATTACTGTTGGGGTTGCTGTGGGGGGGCACTATTACCTGGGGCTGCTGTGGGGGGTCACTATTACCGCTATGGCCGCTGTGGGGGGTCACTGTTATTGCTGGGGCTGCTGTGGGGGGTCACTGCTACCGCTGGGGCTGCTGTGGGGGGGGGGGGGGTCACTGCTACCACTAGGGGCTGCTGTGGGGGGGGGTCACTGCTACTGCTGGGGCCGCTGTGGAAGGGTCACTGCTACTGCTGGGGCCGCTGTGGGGGGGAGTCACTGCTACCGCTGGGGCTGCTATGGAGGGGTCACTGCTACCGCTGTGGCCACTGTGGAGGGTTCACTGCTACCGCTGGGGCTGCTATGGAGGGGTCACTGCTACCCCTGTGGCCACTGTGGAGGGTTCACTGCTACCGCTGGGGCCGCTGTGGACGGTTCTCTAGTACCGCTGGGGCTGCTGTGGATGGGTCAATGCTACAACTGGGGCTGCTGTGGGGGGGGGGGGCACTGCTATTGCTGGGGCTGCTGTTGGCGGGTGTCACTGTTACAGCTGGGGCCACTGTGGAGGTGTCACTGTTACCGCTGAGGCCGCTGGGGGGTGTCACTGTTACCGCTGAGGCCGCTGGGGGGTGTCACTGTTACCGCTGAGGCCGCTGGGGGGTGTCACTGTTACCGCTGGGGCCCGCTGGGGGGGGGGGTCACTGTTACCCCTGGGACCACTGTGGGGGGGTCACTGTCACCACTGGGGCTGCTGTGGGTGGTGTCACTATTACCTCTCGGGCCACTGTGGGAGGTGTTCTGACTGTTACTGCTGAGGCCACTGTGGGGGAGGTCACTATTACCACTGGAGCCACTGTGGGGGTGTCACTGCTACTGCTGAGGCTGCTGGGGAGTGTCACTGCTACCGCAGGGGCCGCTGTGTGTGGGGGGGGGGTCACTGTTACCGCTGGGGCCGCTTTGGGGAAGGTCACTGTCACCGCTGGGGCCGCTGTGGGGGGGTGTTACTGTTACCCCTGTGGCTGCTGAGGGGGGGGGGGGGTGTTGTCACTGTTACCGATGCGGCCACTGTGGGGGAGGTCACTGTTACCACTGGGTCCACTGTGGGGGTCACTGCTACCGCTGGGGCCGCTGTGGGGGGTGTCACTGTTACTGCTTGGGCCGCTGGGGGGGGGGGGTGTCACTGTTACCGCTGGGGCCACTGTGGGGGTGTCACTGCTACCGCTGAGGCTGCTGGGGGGTGTCACTGTTACCTCTGGAGCCGCTGTGGGGGGGCTCACTGTTACAGCTGGGACCACTGTGGGGGGGGGGTCACTGTCACTGCTGGGGCCACTGTGGAGGGGTGTCACTGTTACCACTGGGGCCGCTATGGGTGGTGTTGTCACTGTTACTGCTGGGGCCACTGTGGGGGAGGTCACTGTTACCACTGGGGCCACTGTGGGGGAGGTCACTGCTACCACTGAGGACGCTGGGGGGGTGTCACTGTTACCGCTGAGGCCGCTGTGGGGGTCGCTGTTACCACTGGGGCTACTGTGGGGGGGAGGGGGTCACTGTTACCGCTGGGGTCACAATGAGGGGGTCACTGTTACCGCTGGGGCTGCTCTGGGGGGGTCACTGTTACCACTGGGGCCTCTGGGGGGGGGTGTCACCACTGTTACCGCTGGGGCCCGCTGTGAGGGGGTCGCTGTTACCTCTGGGGCCACTGTGGGGGGTCACTGCTGGGCCGCTGTGGGGGGGTCACTGCTACCGCTGTGGCCGCTGGGGGGGTTGTCACTGTTACCACTGGGGCTGCTGTGGGGGTGTCACTGCTATCGCTGAGGCCGCTAGGAAGTGTCACTGTTACTGCTGGGGCTGCTGTGGGGTCGTCCCTGTTACCACTGGGGCCGCTGTGGGGAGGGTCACTGTTACCACTGGGCCCGCTGTGGGGAGGGTCACTGTTACCACTGGGGCCACTGTGGGGAGGGTCACTGTTACCACTGGGGCCGCTCTGGGGTGGGTCACTGTCACCACTGGGGCCGCTGTGGGGAGGGTCACTGTCACCACTGGGGCCGCTGTGGGGAGGGTCACTGTCACCACTGGGGCCGCTGTGGGGAGGGTCACTGTCACCACTGGGGCCGCTGTGGGGAGGGTCACTGTCACCACTGGGGCCGCTGTGGGGAGGGTCACTGTCACCACTGGGGCCGCTGTGGGGAGGGTCACTGTAACCACTGGGGCCGCTGTGGGGAGGGTCACTGGGGCCGCTGTGGGGAGGGGTCACTGGGGCCGCTGTGGGGAGGGGTCACTGGGGCCGCTGTGGGGAGGGGTCACTGGGGCCTCTGGGGCTGCTGTGGGGGGTGTTGTCACTGTTACCTCTTGGGGCCACTGTGGGGGAGGTCACTGCTACCACTAAGTCCACTGTGGGGGTGTCACTGATACCACTGGGGCCGCTGTGGGGGTGTCACTGATACCGCTGGGGCCGCTGTGGGGGAGGGTCACTGTCACAGCTGGGGCCGCTGTGGGGGGGGGGGGTGTCACTGTCACCGCTGGGGCCGCTGTCAGGGGTGTTGTCACTGTTACCGCTGGGGCCGCTTTCAGGGGTGTTGTCACTGTTACCGCTGGGGCCGCTGTCAGGGGTGTTGTCACTGTTACCGCTGGGGCCGCTGTCAGGGGTGTTGTCACTGTTACCGCTGGGGCCGCTGTGGGGGAGGTGTCACTGTTACCGCTGGGGCTGCTGTGGGGTGGTCCCTGTTACCACTGGGGCCGCTGTGGGGAGGGTCACTGTTACCACTGGGGCCGCTGTGGGGAGGGTCACTGTTACCACTGGGGCCGCTGTGGGGAGGGTCACTGTCACCACTGGGGCCGCTGTGGGGAGGGGTCACTGGGGCCGCTGTGGGGAGGGGTCACTGGGGCCGCTGTGGGGAGGGGTCACTGGGGCCGCTGTGGGGAGGGTCACTGTTACCACTGGGGCCGCTGTGGGGAGGGTCACTGTCACCACTGGGGCCGCTGTGGGGAGGGTCACTGTCACCACTGGGGCCGCTGTGGGGAGGGGTCACTGGGGCCGCTGTGGGGAGGGGTCACTGGGGCCGCTGTGGGGAGGGGTCACTGGGGCCGCTGTGGGGAGGGGTCACTGGGGCCGCTGGGGCCGCTGTGGGGGGTGTTGTCACTGTTACCTCTTGGGGCCACTGTGGGGGAGGTCACTGCTACCACTAAGTCCACTGTGGGGGTCACTGATACCACTGGGGCCGCTGTGGGGGTGTCACTGATACCACTGGGGCCGCTGTGGGGTGGGTGTCACTGTCACCGCTGGGGCCGCTGTCAGGGGTGTTGTCACTGTCACCGCTGGGGCCGCTGTCAGGGGTGTTGTCACTGTTACCGCTGGGGCCGCTGTCAGGGGTGTTGTCACTGTTACCGCTGGGGCCGCTGTCAGGGGTGTTGTCACTGTTACCGCTGGGGCCGCTGTGGGGGGGGGGTGTCACTGTTACCACTGGGGTCGCTGTCAGGGGTGTTGTCACTGTTACCGCTAGGTCCACTGTGGGGGTCACTGCTACCGCTGGGGCAGCTGTGGGGGAGTGTCACTGTTACCGCTGGGGCCGCTGGGGGTGTGTCACTGTTACCGCTGGGGCCGCTGTGGGGGTGTCACTGCTACCGGTGAGGCCGCTGGGGGGGGGGGTGTTGTCACTGTTACTGCTGGGGCCACTGTGGGGGAGGTCACTGTTACTGCTGGGGCCACTGTGGGGGAGGTCACTGTTACTGCTGGGGCCACTGTGGGGGAGGTCACTGTTACCGCTGGGGCCACTGTGGGGGTATCACTTCTAGCACTGAGGCCGCTAGGAAGTGTCACTGTTACCGCTGGGGCCGCTGTGGGGGGGGGGGGGGTCACTTTCACCGCTGGGGCTGCTGTGGGGAGGGTCACTTTCACCGCTGAGGCTGCTGGGGGGAGTGTCACTGTTACCACTGGGGCCACTGTGGGGGTGTCACTGCTACCGCTGAGGCTGCTGGGGGGAGTGTCACTGTTACCTCTGGAGCCGCTGTGGGGGGGCTCACTGCTACCGGTGAGGCCACCAAGAAGTGTCACTGTTACCGCTGGGGCTGCTGTGGGTGTGTCACTGTTACCACTGGGGCCACTGTGGGGGTATCACTTCTAGCACTGAGGCCGCTAGGAAGTGTCACTGTTTCCGCTGGGGCCGCTGTGGGGTGGTCACTGTTTCCGCTGGGGCTGCTGTGGGGAGGGTCACTGACACTGCTGGGGCCGCTGTGGGGGAGGGTCACTGTCACCGCTGGGGCCGCTGTGGGGGGGTGTCACTGTTACCACTGGGGCCGCTGTGGGGGGGTGTTGTCACTGTTACCTCTTGGGGCCACTGTGGGGGAGGTCACTGCTACCACTAAGTCCACTGTGGGGGTCACTGATACCACTAGGGCCACTGTAGGGGGGTGTCACTGTTACTGCTGGGGCCGCTGGGCGGGTGTCACTGTTACCACTGGGGCCACTGTGGGGGTGTCACTGCTACCGGTGAGGCCGCTGGGGGGTGTTGTCACTGTTACGGCTGGGGCCACTGTGGGGGAGGTCACTGTTACCACTAGGTCCACTGTGGGGGTTACTGCTACCGCTGGGGCCGCTGGTCGGGTGTCACTGTTACCACTGGGGCCACTGTGGGGGAGGTCACTGTTACCCCTGGGGCCACCAAGAAGTGTCACTGCTACCGCTGAGGCCACCAAGAAGTGTCACTGTTACCGCTGGGGCTTCTGTGAGGGTGTCACTGTTACCGCTGGGGCTGCTGTGGGGGTGTCACTGTTACCGCTGGGGCCACTGTGGGGAGGGTCACTGTCACCGCTGGGGCCACTGTGGGGGGGTGTCACTGTTACTGCTGGGGTCGCTGTTGGGGGTGTTGTCACTGTTACCGCTGGGACCACTGTGGTGGAGGTCACTGTTACCACTAGGTCCACTGTGGGGGTCACTGCTACCGCTGGGGCCGCTGTGGGGGGGTGTCACTGTTACTGCTGGGGCCTCTGGGGGGTGTGTCACTGTTACCACTGGGGCCACTGTGAGGGTGTCACTGCTACCGGTGAGGCCGCTGGGGGGGGGGTGTTGTCACTGTTACTGCTGGGGCCACTGTGGGGGAGGTCACTGTTACCACTGGGGCCACTGTGGGGGTATCACTTCTAGCACTGAGGCCGCTAGGAAGTGTCACTGTTACCGCTGGGGCCGCTGTGGGGGGGGGGTCACTGTTTCCGCTGGGGCTGCTGTGGGGAGGGTCACTGTCACCGCTGGGGCCGCTGTGGGGGGTGTGTGTCACTGTTACCGCTTGGGGCCACTGAAGGGGTGTTGTCACTGTTACTGCTTGGGGCCACTGTGGGGGAGGTCACTGTTACCACTAGGTACACTGTGGGGGTCACTGCTACCGCTGGGGCCGCTGTGGGGGGGTGTCACTGTTACTGCTGGGGCCGCTGTGGAGGGGGGGGGGTCACTGTTACTGCTGAAGCCGCTGTGGGGGGGGGGGTGTCACTGTTACTGCTGGGGCCGCTGTGGGGGGGGTCACTGTTACTGCTGGGGCCGCTGTGGGGGTTGTCACTGTTACTGCTGGGGCTGCTGTGGGGTGTGTCACTGTTACTGCTGGGGCCGCTGTGGGGGGTGTCACTGTTACTGCTGGGGCCGCTGTGGGGGGGTGTCACTGTTACCACTGGGGCCACTGTGGAGGTGTCACTGCTACCGGTGAGGCCGCTGGGGGGGGGGGTGTTGTCACTGTTACTGCTGGGGGCCACTGTGGGGGAGGTCACTGTTACTGCTGGGGCCGCTGTGGGGGTGTCACTGTTACTGCTGGGGCCGCTGTGGGGGGTGTCACTGTTACTGCTGGGGCCGCTGTGGGGGTGTCACTGCTACCGGTGAGGCCGCTGGGGGGGTGGGGGGTGTTGTCACTGTTACTGCTGGGGCCACTGTGGGGGAGGTCACTGTTACCGCTGGGGCCACTGTGGGGGTGTCACTTCTAGCACTGAGGCCGCTAGGAAGTGTCACTGTTACCGCTGGAGCCGCTGTGGGGGGTGTTGTCACTGTTACCGCTGGGGCCACTGTGGGGGAGGTCACTGTTACCACTAGATCCACTGTGGGGGTCACTGCTTCCGCTGGGGCCGCTGTGGGGGGTGTCACTGTTACTGCTGGGGCCACTGGGGGGGTGTCACTGTTACCACGGGGGCCACTGTGGGGGTGTCACTGCTACCACTGAGGCCGCTGGGGGGAGGTCACTGTTACCTCTGGGGCCGCTGTGGGGGGGTCACTGTTACCGCTGGGGTCGCTGTGGGGAGGGTCACTGTTACCGCTGGGCCGCTGTGGGGGGTGTTGTCACTGTTACTGCTGTGGCCGCTGTAGGGAGGGTCACTGTTGCTGCTGGGGCCACTATGGGGGTCACTATTACCACTAGGGTATATTTACACGTGGCAGAAATGCTGCAGAATGTCCTCAGCGGAAATTTCCGTGGCAAATTCTGAAGCATTTCCGCATCCAAAAGCAGTCAAAATGTCCATGCTATCTATTTTGAAACAGCCATGTCCCTTTTAGAAAACAGAGCTAAAATTGTATGTCGTGATATGCCCTGCTCCCTGACGTGTTGGCACTTTGCGATAAATAAGTGGGTTTGGGTTGCAGGTTTGGGCTCTCAGTCTCTGAAAGGTTCACATTCACTGGCCTAGGAGGTTACTGTTGGGGCGGCGGTGGTGGTGGGGGTCAATGTTACTGCGGGGCCACTGTGGGCGGGTCGTCACTGTTACCACTGGGGCTGCCGTGGGGGTAAGGGCCACTGTTACGCTGTGGGGGGGGGGGGGGGGGTGTCACTGGTACACTGGGGCACTGTGGGGAGTCACTGTACTGCTGGGCTGCTGTGGGGGGGTCACTGTCACTGCTGGGGCCCAGTGGGGGGTCGCTGTTACCGATGGGGCTGCTGTGGGGGGTCACTGTTGCGCTGTAGGAGAGGGGTCACTGTTACCGCTGGGCCGCTGTGGGGGGGGGGGGGGTCACTGTTGCTGCTGGGGCCGCTGGGGGGGGGGGTCACTGTTGCTGCTGGGGCTGCTGTGAAGGGGTCACTGTTACCGCTGGGGCCACTGTGAGGGGCGCACTGTTACTGCAGGGGCGCTGTGGGGGACACTATTACCAGTAGTGTATGTTTACACATGGCAGAAATGCTGCAGAATGTCCTCAGCGGAAATTTCCGTGGCAAATTCTGCAGCATTTCTGCATCCGTAAAGCAGTCAAAATGTCCATGCTGTCTATTTTGAAACAGCCATGTCCCTTTTAGAACAACAGAGATAAGATTGTATGTTGTGATAAGCCCCGCTCCCTGACGTGTTGGCACTTTGCGATAAATAAGTGGGTTTTGGGTTGCAGTTTGGGCACTCGGTCTCTGAAAGGTTCATCATCACAGGCTTAGGAGGTTACTGCTGGGGCGCTGGTGGGTCACTGTTACCGCTGAGGCCGCTGTGGGGGGGGGGGGTCACTGTTGCTGCTGGGGCTGCTGTGGAGGGTCACTGTTACCGCTGGGGCCGCTGTGGGGGGTCACTGTTACCGCTGGGCCACTGTGAGGGGGCGCACTGTTACTGCCGGGGCCGCTGTGGGGGACACTATTACCAGTAGTGTATGTTTACACATGGCAGAAATGCTGCAGAATGTCCTCAGCGGAAATTTCCGTGGCAAATTCTGCAGCATTTCTGCATCGTAAAGCAGTCAAAATGTCCATGCTGTCTATTTTGAAACAGCCATGTCCCTTTTAGAACAACAGAGATAAGATTGTATGTTGTGATAAGTCCCGCTCCCTGACGTGTTGGCACTTTGCGATAAATAAGTGGGTTTTGGGTTGCAGTTTGGGCACTCGGTCTCTGAAGGTTCATCATCACAGGCTTAGGAGGTTACTGCTGGGGCCGCTGGTGGGTCACTGTTACCGCTGAGGCCACTGTGGGGGTGTCACTGATACCACTGGGGCGCTTGTGGGGGGGGGGTGTCACTGTCACCGCTGGGGCCGCTGTCATGGGTGTTGTCACTGTCACCGCTGGGGCCGCTGTCAGGGGTGTTGTCACTGTTACCGCTGGGCCGCTGTCAGGGGTGTTGTCACTGTTACCGCTGGGCCGCTGTCAGGGGTGTTGTCACTGTTACCGCTGGGGCCGCTGTGGGGGGGGGGGTGTCACTGTTACCGCTGGGTCGCTGTCAGGGGTGTTGTCACTGTTACCGCTAGGTCCACTGTGGGGGTCACTGCTACCGCTGGGGCAGCTGTGGGGGGGTGTCACTGTTACCGCTGGGGCCGCTGGGGGTGTGTCACTGTTACCGCTGGGCCGCTGTGGGGGTGTCACTGCTACCGGTGAGGCCGCTGGGGGGGGGGGGTGTTGTCACTGTTACTGCTGGGGCCACTGTGGGGAGGTCACTGTTACTGCTGGGGCCACTGTGGGGAGGTCAACTGCTGGGGCCACTGTGGGGGAGGTCACTGTTACTGCTGGGGCCACTGTGGGGGAGATCACTGTTACCGCTGGGGCCACTGTGGGGGTATCACTTCTAGCACTGAGACCGCTAGGAAGTGTCACTGTTACCGCTGGGGCCGCTGTGGGGGGGGTCACTTTCACCGCTGGGGCTGCTGTGGGGAGGGTCACTTTCACCGCTGAGGCTGCTGGGGGGAGTGTCACTGTTACCACTGGGGCCACTGTGGGGGTGTCACTGCTACCGCTGAGGCTGCTGGGGGGAGTGTCACTGTTACCTCTGGAGCCGCTGTGGGGGGGCTCACTGCTACCGGTAAGGCCACCAAGAAGTGTCACTGTTACCGCTGGGGCTGCTGTGGGTGTGTCACTGTTACCACTGGGGCCACTGTGGGGGTATCACTTCTAGCACTGAGGCCGCTAGGAAGTGTCACTGTTTCCGCTGGGGCCGCTGTGGGGTGGTCACTGTTTCCGCTGGGGCTTGCTGTGGGGAGGGTCACTGTCACCGCTGGGGCCGCTGTGGGGGAGGGTCACTGTCACCGCTGGGGCCGCTGTGGGGGGGTGTCACTGTTACCACTGGGGCCGCTGTGGGGGGGTGTTGTCACTGTTACCTCTTGGGCCACTGTGGGGGAGGTCACTGCTACCACTAAGTCCACTGTGGGGGTCACTGATACCACTAGGGCCACTGTAGGGGGGTGTCACTGTTACTGCTGGGGCCGCTGGGCGGGTGTCACTGTTACCACTGGGGCCACTGTGGGGGTGTCACTGCTACCGGTGAGGCCGCTGGGGGGTGTTGTCACTGTTACGGCTGGGGCCACTGTGGGGGAGGTCACTGTTACCACTAGGTCCACTGTGGGGGTTACTGCTACCGCTGGGGCCGCTGGTCGGGTGTCACTGTTACCACTGGGGCCACTGTGGGGAGGTCACTGTTACCCCTGGGGCCACCAAGAAGTGTCACTGCTACCGCTGAGGCCACCAAGAAGTGTCACTGTTACCGCTGGGGCTTCTGTGAGGGTGTCACTGTTACCGCTGGGGCTGCTGTGGGGGTGTCACTGTCACCGCTGGGGCCACTGTGGGGGGGTGTCACTGTTACTGCTGGGGTCGCTGTTGGGGGTGTTGTCACTGTTACCGCTGGGACCACTGTGGTGGAGGTCACTGTTACCACTAGGTCCACTGTGGGGGTCACTGCTACCGCTGGGGCCGCTGTGGGGGGTGTCACTGTTACTGCTGGGGCCTCTGGGGGGTGTGTCACTGTTACCACTGGGGCCACTGTGAGGGTGTCACTGCTACCGGTGAGGCCGCTGGGGGGGGGTGTTGTCACTGTTACTGCTGGGGCCACTGTGGGGAGGTCACTGTTACCACTGGGGCCACTGTGGGGGTATCACTTCTAGCACTGAGGCCGCTAGGAAGTGTCACTGTTACCGCTGGGGCCGCTGTGGGGGGGGGTCACTGTTTCGCTGGGGCTGCTGTGGGGAGGGTCACTGTCACCGCTGGGGCCGCTGTGGGGGGCAGTGTCACTGTTACCGCTTGGGGCCACTGAAGGGGGTATTGTCACTGTTACTGCTTGGGGCCACTGTGGGGGAGGTCACTGTTACCACTAGGTACACTGTGGGGGTCACTGCTACCGCTGGGGCCACTGTGGGGGGGGTGTCACTGTTACTGCTGGGGCCGCTGTGGAGGGGGGGTCACTGTTACTGCTGGGGCCGCTGTGGGGGGTCACTGTTACTGCTGGGGCCGCTGTGGGGGGGGGTCACTGTTACTGCTGGGCCGCTGTGGGGGGTGTCACTGTTACTGCTGGGGCCGCTGTGGGGTGTGTCACTGTTACTGCTGGGGCCGCTGTGGGGGGTGTCACTGTTACTGCTGGGGCCGCTGTGGGGGGGTGTCACTGTTACCACTAGGGCCACTGTGGAGGTGTCACTGCTACCGGTGAGGCCGCTGGGGGGTGGGGGGTGTTGTCACTGTTACTGCTGGGGCCACTGTGGGAAGGTCACTGTTACTGCTGGGGCCGCTGTGGGGGGTGTCACTGTTACTGCTGGGGCCGCTGTGGGGGGGGGGTGTCTCTGTTACTGCTGGGGCCACTGTGGGGGTGTCACTGCTACCGGTGAGGCCGCTGGGGGGGGTGGGGGGTGTTGTCACTGTTACTGCTGGGCCACTGTGGGGGAGGTCACTGTTACCGCTGGGGCCACTGTGGGGGTGTCACTTCTAGCACTGAGGCCGCTAGGAAGTGTCACTGTTACCGCTGGAGCCGCTGTGGGGGGTGTTGTCACTGTTACCGCTGGGGCCACTGTGGGGAGGTCACTGTTACCACTAGATCCACTGTGGGGGTCACTGCTTCCGCTGGGGCCGCTGTGGGGGGTGTCACTGTTACTGCTGGGGCCACTGGGGGGGTGTCACTGTTACCACGGGGGCCACTGTGGGGGTGTCACTGCTACCACTGAGGCCGCTGGGGGGAGGTCACTGTTACCTCTGGGGCTGCTGTGGGGGGGTCACTGTTACCGCTGGGGCCGCTGTGGGGAGGGTCACTGTTACCGCTGGGGCCGCTGTGGGGGGTGTTGTCACTGTTACTGCTGTGGCCGCTGTAGGACCGCTGTAGGGGAGGGGTCACTGTTGCTGCTGGGGCCACTATGGGGGTCACTATTACCACTAGGGTATATTTACACGTGGCAGAAATGCTGCAGAATGTCCTCAGCGGAAATTTCCGTGGCAAATTCTGAAGCATTTCCGCATCCAAAAAGCAGTCAAAATGTCCATGCTATCTATTTTGAAACAGCCATGTCCCTTTTAGAACAACAGAGGTAAAATTGTATGTCGTGATATGCCCTGCTCCCTGACGTGTTGGCACTTTGCGATAAATAAGTGGGTTTGGGTTGCAGTTTGGGCTCTCAGTCTCTGAAAGGTTCACATTCACTGGCCTAGGAGGTTACTGTTGGGGCGGCGGTGGTGGTGGGGGTCAATGTTACTGCCGGGGCCACTGTGGGCGGGTCGTCACTGTTACCACTGGGGCTGCCGTGGGGGTAAGGGTCACTGTTACCGCTGTGGGGGGGGGGGGGGGGGTCACTGTTACCGCTGGGGCCACTGTGGGGAGTCACTGTTACTGCTGGGGCTGCTGTGGGGGGGTCACTGTCACTGCTGGGGCCCAGTGGGGGGTCGCTGTTACCGATGGGGCTGCTGTGGGGGGGTCACTGTTGCCGCTGTAGGAGAGGGGTCACTGTTACGCTGGGGCCGCTGTGGGGGGGGGTCACTGTTGCTGCTGGGGCTGCTGTGGAGGGGTCACTGTTACCGCTGGGGCCGCTGTGGGGGGTCACTGTTACCGCTGGGGCCACTGTGAGGGGGCGCACTGTTACTGCCGGGGCCGCTGTGGGGGACACTATTACCAGTAGTGTATGTTTACACATGGCAGAAATGCTGCAGAATGTCCTCAGCGGAAATTTCCGTGGCAAATTCTGCAGCATTTCTGCATCCGTAAAGCAGTCAAAATGTCCATGCTGTCTATTTTGAAACAGCCATGTCCCTTTTAGAACAACAGAGATAAGATTGTATGTTGTGATAAGCCCCGCTCCCTGACGTGTTGGCACTTTGCGATAAATAAGTGGGTTTTGGGTTGCAGTTTGGGCACTCGGTCTCTGAAAGGTTCATCATCACAGGCTTAGGAGGTTACTGCTGGGGCCGCTGGTGGGTCACTGTTACCGCTGAGGCCACTGTGGGGGTGTCATCACTGTTGCCGCTGGGGCTGCTGTGGGGGGTCACTGTCACCGCTGGGGCCGCTGTGGGGGGTCACTGTTACCGCTGGAGCTGCTGTAGGGGGGTTCTGTGGCTGCTATAGGGGAGGGTCACTGTTGCCGCTGGGGCCACTGTGGGGGTCACTATTACCAGTAGGGTATGTTTACGCGTGGCAGAAATACTGCAGAATGTCCTCAGCGGAAATTTCCGTGGCAAATTCTGCAACATTTCCACACCCAAAAAGCTGTCAAAATGTTCACGTTGTCTATTTTGAAACACCCTTTTTAGAGCAACAATGTAAAATTGGCACTTTGCGATAACTAAGGGGTTTTGGGTTGCAGTTTGTGCACTTTGTTTCTGAAAGGTTCACTATCACTGGTCTAGGGGGGGGGGGGGGTCTATACTTAGAGCCACCCGCTCAAACAAATTATTAGGATTCCATTCATTCCAGCTCTGATCTGGGGACACAGGATGAAAAACGTAGCACGCCTGGAATTTCTACAAATTCTTCACCATCATCTGGGCACAGCAATATGTAAAATTAAATTTATCACATACACTTCCTTGAGATGTAACATATCTAAACCCAAGCAAATCTGATATTTTTCAGAGTGTATCTGATAAATACAGACTCAGGGATCTCTGTGTCCAGCTACCACTGCAGTTTCTGTCTGTTCTATACTTGTGTCAGGTCTCAAACCCACAACCTGTACCCCAGTCAGGACCCCTCTGTCTCCCCCCTTCTCTCTCCCTTCATACCCCTCTGTCCCCCCTTATCTCTCCCTTCACACCCCTCCGTCCCCCCTTCTCTCTCTTCAAAACCCCTCCATCACCCCTTTCATCTCTCTTCAGGCCTCCTGTCCCCTCCACTTCTCTCTCTGTTTAGACCCCTCTGCCCCCCTACTTTCTCTCCCTTAGGCCCCTCTGTCCCCTCCCTTCTCTCCCCTCAGACTCCTCCGTTCCCTCTTCTCTCTTCCTTCAGACCCCTCCGTCACCCCTTCTCCCTCCCTTATGACCCCTCCTCTGCCAGACTTCTTCCCTCCTCCGCCAGACCCAACTCCCATCCTCTCTTCCTGCAGACCCCTCCGTCACCCCTTCTCCCTCCCTTATGACCCCTCCTCTGCCAGACTTCTTCCCTCCCTCCGCCAGACCCAACTCCCATCCTCTCTTCCTGCAGACCCCTCTGTACCCCCCTTTCTCTCCTCTGACCCCTCCCCCAACATTCCCCCTTTTCTCTCCCCCTAGACCCCTCCGTCCACCCCCTTTTCTCTACCTCCAGACCCCTCCACGCCCCCCTTTTCTCTACATCCAGACCCATCCATCCACCCCCTTTTCTCTCCCTCCGTTCTCCCCTTTTCTCTCCTCCAGACCACTCCACCCACCCCTTCTGTTTTCCTCCAGACCCCTCCATCCCACTCCTTTCTCTCCTCCAGACCCCTACCCGGTCCCCCCCCTTTCTCTCCCTCCCAGACCCTTCTGCCCCCCCCTTTCTCTCCCTCCAGACCCTTCTGCCCCCCCCTA